>NC_056731.1:1795106927-1795179427 GCF_019279795.1 Protopterus annectens | reverse complement strand
CATTGACAGGGCAAATGTTAGGGAGCAGCAGGACATCTATGTCTCATGCCATTACAATGATAGAATCACTGAGTTTGAGATTTGGTTGTATGTAGATATGCATACATGTTGCAGATTAGACAATTGACCAAGCTTATAATTTCATGGGGAAATCCTTTAGTGTTTCATAATGAAGTGTCTGTTTGTCATATCAAAAGTTTTGTGGGTATCAGTTAGTATAGACCTGGATGTTTAGTATGAAGAGATTTATTTTAAATAATTTTTGTTCAAAATTTGCATTTCCTCCAGTTGTCCTTCAGCTGCCTGGTTGCTCCATTTTTCCTTAAATATCCCCTCTACTATGCCTTGTGGCTGGGAGTGTACCAATGATGGTCTGGGCAAGGAAAATGGGGTGGAGGCACCAGCAGCATCCCATATATTGGTTCTGCATGCCAGACGATTTTTTTTCAGTGAGCCACAACTAACTGGAACTAGCGATGCCACAGACATCACTACAGGTAATGTCAGTTAGCACTGACCTCCTCAGATTCCATAGTTTTTATCAGTGATCTACCTTCGTGATTAAGACACATCCCCCATTACAGGAAGAAACTCTCCCTCACAAAATGGTCAAGCTGGAACACCCATGATTTCTCACCTCGCCCTCTGTTTCCAGCTGTTCCAGTGCCTTGGATTATTGTTCGTAGGTTAACGACCACCAGGGCCTTTATAAGTCTAGCCATGCAATCTAGAACAGTTGTGTCCTAATGTATCATGGGCATTTATTAGGAGGGAGTATGTTAGCTTCAAAGTTCCTAGAGGTCATGTGGAGGATGTGTTAGTTTTGCCTCTGTTTATCAGAGACATGAAGGCCAGACCTGGGATGGATTTCTGATTTCCCTTCCATTGGTCAAGGTTAAGCTTAAATAGAGTTAGGGATGGACTCTGCTTTACATTGATGGGGAACCTGTTCCAGAGCATGGGGGCCCTCATTGACACATATCAGGGCTGGGGTCCATCCTCACCTTTAGTTTGTAAGTAGATGTCTAAAACTGATCTAGTGTGATAGGACAGACCATAATATGATCTTTAGGCAAGTACTTTCCTTAAGAAATTTCTGATACTGTTTATGCCATGTTGAGACTAATTGAGAATATTCATGCAAGATAACATTTCTTCTGATTTTATATAAACCCAGTTATTTCTTATGATTTAGTTAATATGATTCAGTTATTAAAAAGTCTTATGTTCTATCTCATAAGACATTATTTACAAGTATTGACATTGAAGTAACACCTGTGATTGTTTTGTGTCTTGTTTTTCTTGAGTTTGATAAAGCAGTACATAGGGTTGTGGTTGGATATATATATATATATATATATATATATATATATATATATATATATATTGGCCTGGACCATGGTGATTTTGAAAGTTTGCTTCCTTAAAAATGTCATATTTATTTTAGCTCATGACTGAGTCAATGTTTGAATTATTTATTTTCTGCTACACTTTTTGATATGTAGTTATTCTCTGTAAATAAGCAAAATGTAAATGCTTCAATAAAAGAAATGTTACTTAGACAGCCCATTCTGGCTTCTTTAAATCCAATCCTAATGATGAACTTCTCCTATGAGATCCTTCTCTAGCAGCAAATGTCTCACCCAGTGACAAATTCATGTTTGCTCTGAAACAGCTACACTTCTAAAATATGCTCCTCGGCATAGTTCTGTATGCTCTACTGTCTATGAATCTACTCCTTTATCTGTCCCTTATTGAATTATAATTGTATATATTGCTGTATCTCTCTTTTCTTGAACTGCTATTATATATAGTATTCATTTTACTTTTATGTTTAAATGTACACCAGGGCTGAACTTGAAAATGGTCCAACAGAATTAATATTTTACACTGACTAACAATATTATAAATAGTTAAATAAATTATATAATAATAATAATAATAATAAATTATGATAAAAATATAAATCATGATAATAAATAATATAAATAATAAAAAGTAAATGTTATAATCAAGTTATTGTTATGAAAACCTTGAAGGCAACCCACTGACTTTTCTAAAAAGTAGACTGCAAATGATTGATTCTGTTCCCAGAAAAAATACATAAATAGTTTCTCCTCATATAAGATGATTCCTGTGTTAAAATATTGTAGTTTGACAAGCAGAGAAAAGGGTTTTTATAATAAAGGTGCTTTTTTAAGCTGTAGTCTAATTTTAAACCGTTATCCTCAATCCCATGCCTAAACATTTGCTTTACCAGCTTCTCTCAGTTTAATTTCCCAAAGTCTTTTAAATTACTAACACAATGGCAGGAATGGACCCCCCCATTCCTAAGTCATGGCGTGATTAGAGGTCATTAAAGTAGTTGTGTGTTAGTCTTTGATGTTAGCCAAGAGTTTTCTGAGCACCCAAAATGTGCCCAGATTTGCCTCCTTCTGCAATTCCTACAAGACTAATGTATTAGTGATCTTATTTTCTGTACTTGAGAAGATTTTGTTTTTGAAATTTACGTACGCATGTCTTCAGTTACTAGGGTTCATTATTCTTCCACTGTTAATTATGGAGTAAATGCACATAAGCCACTTCTTAACTTTGTTGAGTGACTCAAGCAGCAAGTTGTTAACTTCTGATTAACTCCATCCACATGACATTGAGACATTACTTACCTGTCACTAGACTCCTCTCTCCCACACACACACTCACAATTTACCCATTGTGAGAACCGAATCTCCTACCTTTTTAATTACACAACCTACAGGACACTGTATTAGTTACAAACACCATAAAAGAAATTTGACTTTTAAGGGGGAGACAGTGCACTTGTGACATGATGACCTTATCAGTTTGTTGCAGAGAAGATGTTTCTGTTAAAAGTGGGAAAGAGTGAAAAGGAACCTGCATCTAAAGTGAAATGTATTCTTCTTACAATGTGCTGATGGCAAAGTATTAGTGCATGCGCAATCATATCTTGATGTGTTGAACTTAAAATGAGAATGAGAAGTAGTCTATATTGCTTTGCACTGACTTCGTACACATGCAACCATGTCTGAATCTGATGGAATACAAGAACATATATGCCTATGGTTATGTTTCAGGTGTCATGATTTACACATTTGTAATGACAGTTGCAGTTCTTCAATTCTTATATGTATGCTATGGGCATATTATCATACACATGACAGGACTAAAAATGTAACTGCTGGTGAAAAAATGGATTATGAAAACAATTTTCAATCAAGGAGGTGTATTTGATGACAGAGAAGGAGTGGAAAGAGGTGGACCATTGGCAAAAGGAATACACATACAGACATACTAAGAGATTATTATAGTGTTCATTTCTGCACATATTTGGACTGTGTTACCATTTTCTTTATCCCCTTAATTATTAAGGCATGATCTGTACAAGACAGTTTTCACAATAGGGAGAAAGAACATTAATACAGTAGCAGGATAATGGTGTGTTAAGAAAATGTGTAGCGAACAGTTACACCCACCGGCATTGGCATCATAACAAATATTCAAAAACACTTTGGCAGACATGGATTTGGCATTCAACTTTTCAGCTTATTCAACAAGATTAGTGTGATGATACATAGCTAAGCACAGTAGCACAGAGGGTACCAGAATAATGCCATAAGCTGTGCACTTCCATTTAGCCTCAGTTATAGTTGGTGCTTGGTGCCAGTGAGCTTGGTGCAAATACAGAGATAGAAGACTAATGAGACAGAAGGGACAAGATACATAGACGGGGTGAGAGGGAGGCAGGGACCTAATAGATTATGAAAGAAGCAGGATAATGGTGGCTCATAATATGTAGGCAACAGCTACATATTGTACAGTGCACTAAAAATAGTCAGTAACATTAGCTAATGCCTGGATTAGAACCCTTGAAATTATGCAAAAATTTGTCATAGATCTGAGCATTATCTCATCAAGCACTTTAAATCAAACATTTGAAGGATAGTGACAACTTATTGAGGCAGAACAGGTGAAGAGAAAGACAGAGAGAGATGGAGAGAGGAATTACAACAGTATTTTTTCTGTGACATGTAGTACCATCTGTATGTTGTGTTCCTCTTATTTATTTCATCATTATTAATCTGTCATGCTCTGTACAATAAAGGGCTTGTTATAGGGTGCAAGAAGGAGTAGGACAGTACCACCAACATTAAGACATAAGCATGATAGGGGTGGCTTACTAAGTCCCCTTGATGGGGGTGTAATGTTTTTGCAAATGCTTTCTTGCTGCACTATTCAAACGGTATGTTAATGAAAGGTTGGAAAGGGAGATAAATACATATGTTTGCAGTTCACCATATGATAAGAATATAAAATGTCATGAAATAATAATTTGTCCTACAGCTGTAATCAGACCCATGGCATTATGCAAAAACATCAGCCTACAGACATGGGAAATTATCTCAGTATGCCACACAGGAACTTCTAGTTTATTATATGCATCAGTCAACCTAAAAACTGTTAAAGTAACTGCTTCACAGGGGTGCATTTAGTCTGCCATTATTCTATATTCCCATAGCTTGGCAGATTAGCTTTTGCCATATGAAGTTGCATGGCATTCACCATCACTCTAATTTGGTGCACAATGCCAACCTCCTTGCAAATACCGAGGACAAAAATCAAAGGCATTTCAATTAGTCGATTTTAGCCATGTCTGCTGTATGGGATTCCACTTTTTGATTAGATTAAATGTGCAAAAAAAGGGTTCATAGGACAGTGATGAAAATGTGGGTGGTAAGCAGAGAGTAGGACACAGGGAAAGATTACAGAACTTGCAGGAGGATGGTGGGAAAGCACCATATCTACTCCTTTACAACTTAAATGTGGAATGATACACACAATTTCATGACTTTGCAAAGTCACCACACTAGGGGTGGGTGAAAAAAACAACAGAATAATGTTCTATAGCCAAATGGACCAAATCAAATGTGTCAACATGACACATAGGCAAAGTGGAGAGCTATGTATGGGGCAAGTGCCCAATTTGTTTTTGGAGGGAGAGGAATGTTGTGGAAGGTACTTAGAAATGAGAGGGTCAGGTAGGTAGGGTAGGTTAGGTAGCAGACTTAGACATAAGGGACATACAAAACAGAGAGGGATGGTGATTGATATAACAGGTTGGGGGACACCATGATTAGGGATAGGGAGAGGACATTGGAGGTGCATCCACATTCAACTTGAGAACATTAAGAAACTTGCCCTCACCCTCAGAACTGTCATCAGTGTCTTTCATGTCAGTTGTCTGGGTCAGTGCTGGACATGGCATTGTTTTGGCAATATAACTCGGGACCTTTTCAACACTGCCAAATTGGGCATCTAGGACTGTCTTCATAATACCCTCCACCAGCCCTCTCAGCTACAAACAGGTAACAAAATCCACACCTCCATTACTACTGCTCTTGTACGGTACCATTGCACCAGTAGGTGGGGCAGAGCTACCTGTTGCAGGTGGAGTAGGTAGAGCAGGACTTGTAGAGGTAGCACTGACAGGCTGTGAACCAAATGTGATGGGTGTCTGTGCTGGCAGACATGCCAACTGCATTTGCACAACATGAAGCACAGCAATGGCTTGCCAGATACATTGGCAATAAGAACATCAAGAAGCTAAGAAGATGTTAAAAATGGCAGTGACATTTGGTCATGGGTGATGCTCAAACAACTGAGGCATATTCCATTGTTAAGCCCTGATATACTTATGGTGTTGGTTATAATCATGGTTATTGGGAGGAAAAATGGTATGACCTGCGACATATTGGCATGCTGGGATTTAGACACTTGTAAGACTGAGTACTACCACCTAGGAATTGAACCCAAGAGAAAAAGAAGGATAAAATATTAAAATCTGCTCATTAACTGTCACTGCCACAAGAAAACATACTTGGGGATATGGTAATTAGGGGTATGCTAATTTAAGAATGAATGAAGAGCTAATTAAGAGATACCTTTATGTCTGTGACTTTACTTAGTCATGAGACTGTATTTCTATGCAAAAAGGCATTGGTTGTGTTTGTAATACATCTTAGATGCATGCAATGGCATGAACTGAGTAACACATGGCTGGTTAGATTACAGATATACTTCATAACACATACTATTATAAACATGAACTTATGATATTTGAGAACTCAATAATTGCAGCAAAAATATTGTGCACATCATACCTATGCATGTACACTAAATATCATTGTCCCATTAAACATAATTTAAATACATTATGTTGGATTCTATAGCAAGCAGTAATGATACATTTCTTGCAATAAACATAGTTATGATATTCATGTGCATTTAACATGATAGCCATAATCAAAATTTTGTGACAAATGGTATTCTGCCCCTCTCTGTAAAAGTATTTGTCAACTGGATTTGTACCCTGCATCAGCTGTCTTTGCTCATTAAGATCACTGCACTTACCTTTTGCTCCACAGGGAAAGTTACCTGACAGGTAGAATGTATTCAATTAGTACTATACAGAATGTTGACAGCAGCGCACTAGCACTAGGCTCATTTGAGCAATGTAAGGCAGCCCAAATTAAAATTTCCTTAGGGAGTGAAATGTGTTTGCATGCTGCTGACTGCAGAACAAATGTAAAAGGCATTATAGGTTCATAGGTTCATAGGTAAGTACTAGGTTATCTGCCCATGGGCATTTATAAGCCTAGCCACAGAGTGATGGCTTTCACCTCCCCATTAGATTAGTAACCTGGGCCTCTGTCAACAGGGCTCCTGAAGTGATTCCAGGGTAGAACTTACGATTACCCATCCACTCATCAAGATTTCTCTTGAAGAGGGTCAGAGAGGAGCTCTGTCGAATATGGATTGGGATTCTATTCCAGAGTGAGGGGAGTCATTGGGACAGGAATCTATCCCTCCAGCATGTCCTGTTTATTGTTGTACATAGGTTCAAGTCACTAGAATGAGTGGTTCTGAGGGATCTTGTTTTTTTTGAGGTGAAGCATGTCCATTAGTTCAGGGTTTGACATGGCCCTATAGGTCAGGCATAGGTTACCTCTGAGCAGACAGTAAGCGACTGAGAAGAACTGGAGCTTTTTTAGTTGTGCTTCATAGGGTAATTGTTTAAGGCCCTTAATCCTCTTAGTGAGGTACTTCTGTGGTCTTTCTAGTTGTTGCAGGTGTCTTGTGAGGTACATCCCAAATGGGGTATTGTACTCTATTATGGGCCTAATGAGTGAGGAGTAAAGGGGCACAATCACCTCCTTGGATCTGGATGAGAAGCCCTTTGTGATCAGGTGTGCCACATAGAAGGATTTCCTGACTGTTTTGGCTATGTGGTTATCAAAGGAGAGCATGCTATCTACTTGGGTACCCAGGTCCCTAATTACTTCTTCCATACTTAGTGGATTCCCATCTATGTGGTAGTTTGTAGGAACTTTGTTTTTCCCAAATGAGATTAGTATACATTTGTTGGCATTTAGCTTGAGGCCGTAACTTTGACACCAGGTGTTTGTCTCTGTGAGACCCTTTTGCAGGATGTCTGTGTCAGCTAGAGAGTCAGTTATTGCACCCAATTTACAGTCATCTGCGAACTTGGTTAGCCACAGTCCCTCCGCCTTTGCCTGTACTTCGGAAAAATATATACCGAACAGGAGGGGTCCCAGGACTGAGCCCTGTGGGACTCCGCTTGTGACTGGTTTAGAGTCAGACATGGCGCCTGCCACTCTTACCATGTGGGTTTTGTCTGAGAGTCAATTGGCAACCCATCTCGTGACATGGGGGTTGATATTTAAGCTGGTGAGTTTGTCTATGATTCCTGGGTGTGGGATGGTGTTGAACACCTTAGCGAGGTCCAGATATGCTGTGTGAATCACCTTCCCTTCATCTATGGCCTTGGTGGCTGTTTTGAAGAAGTCGACCAAGTTCAGGAGGCAAGATCTGCCTTTAACAAAGTCGAACTGGGTGGGGTCCAGTGTCTGGAGGTTCCCAATGTCCCTGTTAATGAGCTCCATGATAATGCGTTCCATGGCTTTGCAGACCAAGCTAGTCAACTTATAGGGTGATAGTTCATAGGTTCATAGGTTCATAGATTCATACTAGGCTATCTGCCCTAGGGCAGTTATAAGCCTAGCCAGAGTGTGTTTGGCTTTCGCTACCCATTTTAAATTAATTTTGCTATGCCCTTTTTCGAGGTTAGTATACTGTGCCTCTGTCTAACAGTGACACAGAAGTGATACCCGGGGTAAACCTACAATCTCCCATCCACTCATCAAGATTCCTCTGGAAGAGAGTCAATGAGGGAATCTGCCTAACCTGGACTGGGATTTTATTCCAGAGTGAAGGGAGCCTCTGGGTTAGGAATCTGTCCCTCCAGCATGTCCTATTTATTTCAGTGTTAAGGTTCAAGTCTCTCGAGTGCATAGCTCGATGGGATTTGGATTTTCTGAGGTGCAGCATGTCCATTAATTCCGGGTTGGACATGGCTTTATACGTCAGGCACAGATCGCCTCTGAGCAGGCGGTATGCCACTGAGTAGAGCTGGAGTTTCTTTAACCGGGCAGCATATGGCATCTGTTTAAGCCCTTTGATCCTCTTGGTGAGGTACTTTTGGGGTCTTTCCAGTTGCTGCAGGTGTCTGGTAAGGTACATCCCAAAAGGGGCATTGTACTCAATTATGGGCCTGATGAGGGATGAGTAAAGAGGCACGATGACCTCCCCTGACCTAGATGTGAATCCCTTCATGATTAGGTGGGCTATATAAAATGTTTTTCTAACCACTTTGGCCACGTGGTTGTCAAATGAGAGAATGCTATCAACTTGGGTCCCCAGGTCCCTAATTACTTCTTCTGTACTTAATGAATTACCACCTATGTGGTAATTTGTGGGCACTTTGTTTTTGCCAAAGGGGATGACTATACACTTCCCTATACAGTATACTTCTGTATACTTCTATACAGTTCCCATGGTCAGTTGTGGCACCGCCTTTGTGGAGTGGTAAGACTGTTGCTGTACGCCATTCTTTGGGTATATAGCCTGTAGAGAGGCTGAGTTTAAATAGTGATTTGAGATGGGGGGTTAATTCATTTTGAAGCTCATGTAAGACACAACCTGGGATAGTATCTGGTCCCATTGATGCTGTGTTTTTGGCCTTTGCAAGGGTTGTCTTTACTTGTGTGTCTGAGATATCTGGAGCACCACATTCGTCTGGGATGGGTGCTAGCCCCTTTGGTGGAGAGGGGGGTGAAGTTTGCACTGAACTTGTCAGCCAGGATGTTGGCAATATCGGTTGGTTCAGTGTATTTATAGCCATTATGCACTAGCTCAGAGCATATCTGAGAGTTTGCCCCTAGACGCTTGACATAGTTAAAGAAGGCCTTGTGGTTATCCTTAGAGTCATTGGCTATTTTTCTTTTGAAGTTGGCCTTGGATGATTTAATGAGGGAGCACAGTTTTCTATTGATGTTAATCAGAGATGCCTTCTTATTTTGGGATTTTGTTCTATCTTGCAGAAGTTTCCTCCTTCTGTTGTAAAGTTTATTTATGGCTGGGGTCCACCAGACTGGCTTCCTCTTTTTTGAGGAGTTGGTCTTGGTATTACTTGGGATGGCTCAGTCCATGCATTCTTGAAGGTGTTCATAGAATGCACTTGTAAAGGATTCTGCCGATGGGTCATCATTTTCCATTTGATTGGGAGCTTTGAAACTTCCCACTTCGGTCTTGAGGAGTGTGAAGTTGGCTTTAGAGAAGTTTTTTACCTTGATTTCCTTGACTGGGTGGGGGTCGGGATGTGGATGTCCAGTGTGATTAGTTTGTGATCTGATCTTACCAATGACAAGTTTACCTCAGGTTTGGAACATAGGTTCCCCATGTTGGTGATGACCAGGTCCAGTATGTTGTCACCTCTTGTGGGAGTGGTGACCAGCTGTTCAAGGGCGTTTGAGTTTATAAAGTCAAGGAAGCATTGGGCTTTTAGAAAACAAAATCAATAAAATGACCAAATTAACACATTGAATGGAGATATGTAGCAAGGAACAAAGCTGTTATACCATTAGCGTGACACATTCATCCTGTTCACATCTGTTTGCACCACCACAAGTATTTAGGTTACACATAACCAGAATTTCATGCAATGGCAAATATTCAGAAAGCAGACATGCTGACACTGTCAGGTCATTCTTGCCACAGTACATAAAATTACTCATGACATCAAAGTTCGCAATATATTGTTTAAGTGTTATGATGATAAATTGTGACATATGGGTAATCTCTCCAGCTTATATGACACATATGTCCATATGACTCATGTTACTACTTTTGTGTTGCCACAATGTAAAATATTTCATATCTTACAATGTCTTACAATGTGGCAAGCACATCTTTTTATTAGTAATTAGAAGAGGGGAGTTTACAACAAAAGCATATATTCACATACCCCACTGGTAAGATATTTAGCAAGTATCACATATTTTAGCCTGTTCATTTCATATACAACACTGGGGTCAATAGTTATTCTGAATCCAGTAATAAAGGCATTTCTGTAAACTGGATTCAAACCATGCATCACCAGTGTTATTTCTCTACATTCATCTCCCAACCTGCAGGATGTTCTTATGTATTCTACATTTTGTTTACTTTATACTTTATTGATTAGTATAGTGTGTGCATGAAGATGTACTGTTACTCATGGAGCTTTTCTCCCCGGGCCTTTGCTGAAAAAGGACCTGTGTCCAGTTGGACTTTCCTGGTAAACAAATGTTAAATAAAATGAATAAATAATTCTCACCTACATATTCTGCCGCAGGGATACTTACCTGACAGGTTGAATTTATTCACTTATTTCTATCCATATTGCTGATATCTGAGCACACGCATCTGGCTTGTTTGTGCTACATAAGGCAGCCCAAATTATTTTTTTTTTCACTTTTTTCCTTAGGCAGTGCACTGTAGTGCCAGTCCTGAGTGCACAATGTCAAATGGTATGCAAACAATGAAGAGAAAAAATGCCAGTGAGGTAGAAGAAACATTATGAAACAAGTAGCTAAAATGTACACTTCTGATATTTCCTCAATTTGTTGTGTTTCAATGAATTATGCTCCTTAAACATCATTATGTTCACCCAGATACAACCATTTCTGGATTAGAACCAAAGACACCAGGACATTCACAAGACACACTTGAGATTCTTATCAGTAGGTGCCACACACACACATAGTTAGACTCTAAAGATAAAAAGGTTACATATATTCAGGATGTAACATATTATCAATTGACATTACCAGGCACAACTGAAACAAAGTTCTGACCTTTGTCCTGTCTAATTTGCAGTTAGATGTGTGGATGACTGTGATACTGGCAAAAGGTAAGATATTCTTTCCCCATACAATATAAAATAAGACATTTAAACTCTGTACCTCTTTTCTGTTTATGTTTGAACATCATTTTCATACCTATGCTTCTCTACAACACTGCTATGTGCTTTGCCTTGCAGTTGATAGGTGTTTCAATGAGTAGTCTACTTCCTTAGTATTGCAGACACAGTTGTACTCAGATGCAGAAACTGTTGCCATAAACAATTCCTATAAATTTTAGGAATGCCACTCTTCTAAGTCAGTTAATGGAAGTCAAAAAATGTCTTGTATGACCCTTCTCCCTGACACATCCTCAGTAAGTGTACATTAAAGAGGATTGTCTGTAAAAAATGATTAATACTGCAATCAGAGTAATCATTCACAGTTACAAGCACTTAGCAGTAACAATTCTCAGTGCTCATCCTTGCAGATGTAGGGTCTGTGCATGCAATCCTGTAGTTCCTTACACCATGTTTACTTTCTCTGCACTTAGTAGAGATTGTGGAATTCATGAATGATAATGATTTTACATCTCATCTGCATACTTACAGTGCTGAGAGTGCTGAATCTGTACTTCATAAAAGTAATCATGTAGGTAAGGAACTTGTATCATAGTGTTTGATCCAGAGAGCTTGATACTGCTACTTATTGCTACTTAATTTTAAAACTTGCTGCTACTTTCACAACAGACTTGTTGCAAAGGTAGGTTGCTGTTATGAACAAACTGATATGTTTTAACCTTATATGTGGACTGCATTTCACAACGTAAGTATTGCTTTACTGTCTGCATAATTCTTAGTAGCTGTTGGCATGGGCAAGTATGCTACAGTTATTCCTTGACCCTACAGTATTTTTCTACATAATGACAGTTAAATGGAAATGTCAGTCTTGGAAGCTAACTACATTATTCATAAGACTGTTGTATTAATTATCAAGGTCAAGGATTTTTGCATTATAAACAAAGGAAATTTTGTTAAGGCTCTCATGTATACCTCACTGCCCTTCACAGAAATGGATATCACACCAAAACTGTTAACCATTTTTCTTGACACCATTTTTCTTGACAGGTGTACATTATTTTCTGTTAATGCTGTAATGTGCTATAGAGTGACAGAAATATTTGTTCTGCTATGAATTTATTATAAAGTTCTTTCGTTCATTTGGAGAGAGAGAGAGAGAGAGAGAGAGAGAGAGAGAGAATCTGTATTAAGTTGCATGTACTCATATGAAGCCTTCTTTTTTCCTATATTTTGTGTGTGATAGGTGGATACATTCACAGATTTTTTTTGTGTTTAATAATCAAGTTATTTTTTTCTTTGCATTTTAATGGAAAGAGGGAATCTGGATGAAGTTGTGTGAACTCATATGGAGTCTTCTTTTTTCATGTATTTTTGTTTGATGGATGGACCATTCATATATACTGTTTTGAGTTTAACAATCATTTTTTATTACTTATTGATTTTTTTTTCTTTTTTATTATTTTTTTTCTGGTACATGCCTATAGCATCCAAGACTTCTGCACCATGTAAACCACCATACATTTTGACACTAAGAATGATGTGATCATTTAGGCCCTATGTTGCCATGGGTCATTCTTATCAGAGAGAGGCAGGGGTGGCAAGTCCTCCAGTGACTGTACCTGGGAGAGGGTTGGGAATGACATGAATGTAGTGGAAGGCTGTTGATGTGCATATTCCAAAATAATGCATACAGCCAGTGATATAATTATGATGGCCAGATGTCAGACAGCTGTGAACAGATATGGTTAGGGAAGGTGGTCTTCCTACCAAGCCACTACTGAGTTTCTGTCCACTGATAGAGATTCAGACAGCTCAGCACAGGGTTCATACAGAATCCATGAAGTTGATGTGGATGTGGAAGACAACACCTGTGTCTAATGCAGAATTTCCAGGTATGCTATGTAAAGAAATACTTGTCATTATATTCACGTATATGAATAGAGAAAGGAAGACACATGCAATGTGGAGTAGAGACATAGATGGAGAGGAAGAAGGAGAGGGTAATGGGGGTGGATGTAGTCTAGTGAACAGCAAGAATTTCTATGAGAAGTGTCTTATTCTGCAACTGTAAAGGCAATTTCTTTCTGTTTCTTCTGTCATTTGCTTTGTGATGCTTATCATCCCTGTTTCATATCCCTTTTTTATATGTAGGCACATCTGGGTCTGTCATTGAATGATCACCTGCACAAGGCAAGCACACCTTCTGTATTCTTATTAATATTAAAAAGGTAGATGTATGTGTAACTGAAAGTTTTTTTGACTTCATTCCATTAGGGTATTTAATTTGTAATATATGTTTCATGTAACATATGTTTGATCATTGTTTATTCTATTTTTGTGGGATTTTTTTGTTTACATGTTATAGGTGATCCTGCCAGTGACACTGTGTAACTCCTGTCACCTGATGTTACAGTCCCAGTAGGCTCTGATGATGATGACAGTGATGAAAAGGAACAGTCTGGGGATGCAGAAGATCAGCCTAGCATTGAGGTTGTGCCTTCAAAATCTCCTGCCCCTATTTGGGACACAGTCAGTATGCCTATGCATACCCATGACACAGAGACAACAGTCATTGACTAGGTTGAGGGTGACACAGTTGATCAGGGTACTGTGGTTACTCCAGTTGCAAGACTAGCTGATTCTCCCTGTAACCATTGTGAGGGAGAGGTTCTATGCAAACTGGTTGTTAGAGGTACTTGATGGAGACCTGCTGTCCATTCAGCTCCTGATGTTGGTGTGTCAGTATGAGCCACATGACACATGTGGGCACAAGCATGTTCCACATGGACCTCAAAAGATATAGTGTGAGTACAAAACATTGTGCATTCTTAGACTGCCTGAACCATGTGGGTAACTCCTTGGAGAGGATGAATGACACACTGTATCAGATAGTGTCTGCAATGGGATGTCTGCTGGGGGTGAGTCAGCATCCACATGACTGTAGAGCTGCTACATTGTCCTGTGTTAGCTGACATGGCCATGCAAGATTTCACTCCCATTGTGGTACTACTTCCACTGTTCCACCAGTGACTGTGGTATCCATACCTAGATGTGGTAGGCCTTGTGGTCACAGTCCTGGATGTAGTCGTGATGAGAGCTTGTCCAGCAGACATCACTCACGTTCAGGTAGTATTCCTCCAAAAGAAAAATGGCAGCACCCTATGTGGCAGTGGCTACTTCGTCTCTGCAAGGAAATGTACACTGTCCTATTACATGTCTAAATTAAGACAAAAAAACTAAATCAGGGAAGATTGATAACAGTAAATTACTTTATAATATAGAGATACTATTCTGGAAATTTGATCGTCAGGTGTGCTGTGCAACAGGTTTGATGAGTTGCTGCCTGTTGGGCCTGTGAGGCCTACAGCACTTCTCGAGTTACAGGAGCTGGGAATCTTACTCAAATATGGAACAAAATGCCTTGTATGTACAGAACTGGCATTTTTAGATCATGGTAAGAGAAGGAAATGAAAGAGGTTTGACAGAACATGTAAAAGAGGATCTAGGGCTAGAATCACTGCATGGCTAAAAGCAAATCCCTACAGGCCTGCACTCCCATCCATCCTGCTGGCAAATGTTCAATCACTGGAAAGCAACATGGACTATATAAGTTGGAATTATCTACTTAGAACAAGGTGAGAAAATGCTGTGTGCTTATTTTTACTGAGACTTGGCTAAATTCTAACATTAATGACATTGCAGTCCATGTGGAAGTGCTATCACTTTTTAGAGCAGACAGAATACATTCTCTCAGTGGTAAGTCCGAGGGGGAGGTGTCTGCATATACGTCAATAACAACTGGTGTACCAGTTGCGAGATAGTATCCTCATACTGCTCAGATAATCTATAGTTTTTGTCACTGAAATGCAGACCCTTTTATCTCCCCAGAGAATTTAACAGCATCTGTATCACAGCTGTCTACAGTCCTCCCAGTACTAATACAATTGAGGCAATGACAGCATTATACCAGGCTATAAATGAACTTCAAAACCAGACTCCAGGTTGTGTTCATATAGTGGCAGGTGACTTTAATCAGGCCAACTTGAAAAAGAGTTCTGCCCCACTATTTCCAATATGTGGATTTTGCAACAAGGGGGGCAAACACATTGGACAAGGTATACAGCAATGTGAAACGGGCATTTAAGGCAATGCCTTGCCCACATCTGGGAAACTCTGACCACTTCTCCATATTGTAACTACCAGTATATAAACCATTGCTAACTAGAGAGAGCGACCAACAGTGAAATAACTAAGAGTATGGCCATAGGGTGCAGTCTCAGCACTCTAGGATTGTTTTGAGAGCACAGACTGGAGCATATGCAAGGAGGTAGCTACTGAGACCCATTGTATCAACCTGAAGGAGAACACCAAGGCGGTTATGGGCTACATCTCAAAATATGTCGATAATGTGACAGCCACCAAAACAATCATCACATGAGCCAACCCTGGTTGATGAGAGAGGTGTATGAGCTACTGAAAGCAAGGAATGCAGCCTTCAGGTCTGGAGATATGGAAGCCTTCAGAACAGCCAGAGTGAATCTGAAGATGGGAGTGACGGAAGCAAAATGCACCTATGGCAGAAAGATCCAGAGCTACTTCTCTGACCAAAAAGAACCCAGGCACCTATGGCAGAGTATCCAGTCCATAACTGACTACAAAGCCCTGTCTTTGCAATGTGAGGACAACAAGGAATTCCTAAATAAGTTGAATGTATACTTTGACAGACTCAAGGAAAGGAACAGAACAACAGTGAAGAAAATGCTCATTGGCCATAACTAGAAGATGCTTTCCCTCAACCCAGCTGATGTCCAGAGGACACTGCACAGATTTAACCCAAGAAAAATGTCTGGGCCTGACAACATCCTAGGGTGATTATTCAGGGACTGTGCAGTCCAACTAACAAATGTCCTCATGGATATCTTCAAAAACTTTCTGAGTCAGCAAATTGCTCCAAAATGTTTCAAGGACACGACAATCATTCCATTACCAAAGAAGACTCCACCAGCTTGCCTAAGTGACTACTGCCCTGTAGCCCTCAATGAAGTGCTTTGAAAGGCTGGTCGAGGATGCCATACATCTGGACTGCCTGCTGACCTTGACTCTCTGCAGTTTGCTTACCGAGCAAACCTCTCTACGGCAGATGCCATCTCTCTGGCACTCCATCTATCCCTGGAACATCTTGAGAGTAAAAAAAAACCTACATGAGGGTACTATTCATCGACTTCAGCTCTGCTTTTAACATGGTCATCCCTCTTCATCTCATAATGAGGCTACTCCAACTAGGCGTCAACACTCCACATTGTAACTGGATTCTTGACTTTCTCACAGACAGACCTCAGAGAGTGTGTGCAGGAAATAACTCCTCAGTTAGCATCACTCTTAACACTGGAGTCCCACAGGGATGTGTACTAAGTCCCTTGCTGTTCACCCTGTTAACACGTGATTGTATAGCCAGGTACAATACAAACCACATCATCAAGTTTGCTGACGACACAACAGTGGTGGGCATCAGTAGTAATGACATGACACAGAGTGTAGAGATGAGGTGGAACAACTGATTACCTGGAGTGGAAATAACAACTTAGCACTAAACATAAACAAGACAAAAGAGATAATTGTAGACTACATGAAAAATTGCAAGGAACATTCTCCCCTTATTATCAATGAGGGAACGGTGGAGAGAGTGAAAAGTATGAAGTTTCTGGGAGTGCACATTGATGAGAACTTGTCTTGGAACACCAATGCAAATGCCATAGTCAAGAAAGTGAACCAGAGTTTGCACTTTTTGAGATGGCTGAGGAGAGCGAATCTCCCATCAACAGGTCTCACTACCTTCTAGAGAGGTACTATAGAAATCATCCTGATGAACAACCTCTTAGTATGGTATGGAAGCTGCTCTACCTCTGAGCACAAATCCCTCCAAAGAGTGGTGAAGATGGCTGAGAGGATCATCATGACCACATTACCATCTATCCATGACTTGTACTTATCCAGATGTCTCAGTAGGGCCAGAGGAATAATTAAAGACTGCACTCACCCTGCTTAAATCTATCATCCAGAAAGTGCTTCCAAAGCATACATTGCAGAACTACAAGATTCAGGAACAGCTTCTTCCCTAATGTCATCAGGCTGCTGAACTCTAGTAACAACTATGCTCCATGATGGCCATCTGGGTCAGTAGAAACTGTAGTAGTTCGTCTCATATTGTGCATTAACTTGGTTACCAGTCTCATCTAATACTTAGTGCAATATTCACCATGACTATTAACTTATAGGCCATCTAGAGCAGTAACAATGCAGTAAAATATATCTTCTTTCAGAGCAATACATGCTACAAATTTGTAAATTAACCATAGTACAATACTCTAAGGTCTATAGTGCAATTCTTTAATCTTCACAGTGTAATACTGAAATGTCTGTTTCTGTGCAAGGATCAATGCAATGTCTTAAGCAAGTACCTGTGCAACACTAAAGTCTCATGCAAGTAAGTGTTCACTGTGAAAAGTGTTAAAATGTGTTTCTAATTATGTGCAGTATTAATTTGTCTACCTACATGTCCATCATGTAACAACTAGGTGCTATATGTTTAAATGTATGTGAAAATAGTCAATATGTGGTCTGCACATTGAGTCTGGAGACACGGAATTTCACTCAGTTTTTGCACTTGTGTGATTTCTGAATGACAATAAAGTTTACTTTGACTTTAACTTTTTTAAATTCTAACCAGGGCCATGGAACTAGCATTGCAACTCCTGGCAAAGGTAGTTCTAATGGCCAGGGACAATGACACAGAGCTGACTAGTCTACCATGCATGTTTCACATCCATCTGACATACTAGGATGTAGTGTTAGCACAGTTCTTTATTGTTTTCATGTAGACACACACATTCAACAAATACTTGCCCATACCACCTCAGACACACTCATTCTACTTGTCTTAGCAGTACTGTTGATTGTTACGCATATTATTTTACTGGTCCTGCAAATTGGATACTTAAGGAATACGTTTTTGTTTTACTTGCATACATTCAATTCTTTGGTGTCAGGCTTCCCCTCCTGTTCACCCCCCCTCTACATGTGATGATGACTGTGTCCTGCCCTTTGCACATTTCTTTGTGATTTTGGGTTGCATGTATGCCTGATGCACAGAGTGGATAGCTATTGCTTGCTTACTCAGAACCTTCCTTTAATGTAACTATATTGTAGAATGAATGTTTTTAATTATAGTTCATAAACAGTTGCACACAATTGCTTCATTAATTGTTGACCCTTCACTGTATTTCAGGTACTGTTGTTACTCATCCAATCAAAGTAGATGTTTAAGTCTTGTTTCCTATTATATTTGTGGAAATGATGCTACCCTTGACCCGTTAACTGCTTTATATACATTGGGAACTGAAATGTTTGATGCACATTATTAAGCAAATGCATAGCTGTGTAATGCGAACGTCACTCATAAAGTATTCCTAACATTACTGTACATCTGGGACATGTATCACCTTAGGGACATGTGAGAATTTGTGTAACAGAGTAATAATTTATATAACTGCATTGTTTTTCTATATAGATTCCAGACTTACATTGGTAATAATGCAAATACAAGTCATCACTTGGGGGTGGGGGGCTGTCTGTGTCTGACGCTAACAGAATACAAACATTGCATGGTTAAGCAAAGGTTGTACAGGCTGGCAGGCAACATTTAATATTTGTATGTGCTAGGGCTGTTATTCCTTCTTGTAGGTATTCAGTGTACTGTGCTATCATTTGCCTATTAGCCAAAGCAATGGTACCTTGTACATGACTACATCTGCCAGCAGCATCTACATCTGCTGTTTCTTCATGAGACTCATCAGCTGGATCTGCTGGATCTGCTGGCCTTGCCTGTGGTACTGAGATCTGTGGTCCTGGCCCCAGAGAATGATACTGTGCAATGTTGAAACTGTAAGTATTTTGGCAGCGGTGGCTGGGTCATACTGCAGGACACCTCCTGAGGTGTCTAGACACTGGAACCTTGATTTTAGCAAGCCAAATACACATTCTGAGATATTCCTAGTCTGAACATTGGTATTGTTGTATCCTTGCCTGGTGGAGTTGTGTGGGTTTCTCAAGGGTGTCATGAGCCATGGTTCCAGGGCATGACATGCATCTACAATTAGAATCCCTTGTGGAAAGGCACCCCTAGAAAATCTTGTGTACAGTTTGCAGGTATGCCATAAGTGTGAGTTGTGAAAACTGTTTGGGTTATCTGCACAGACATTGTAGATGATCCTTTGGTCATTATAGACAATGTGACAGTTCATAGAGTGGTATCCTTTTCTGTTAATATACCTCCTTCCCTGTTCACTGGGTGGGGCTTTTAATTCTATGTGTGTGCAATCTATGGCCCCCAAAACTTCAGAGAAGTTTTCTATTGCATACAATTCCTGCATGGTTCTTTCTGTCTCTTGTGGGGTACATGGGAAATAGATATGCTCTCTTGCATGTTGTATCATTGCATTTAGAAACTGATGTAATATTCTTGAAGCTGAGGCCTGTGGCGCCTCTAATACTTCCTCTGTGGGTCCCTGGAAAGTCCATGATTTTCCCAAGGCCTCAGGTGAGGTGGCAGAGGTTACATATTTCCTTTAGTGTTTCCATGTCCACTCAGTATTATTCAACAATTTTTGTGTTCTGAAGTCCATGACAAGTCAAATGGGGTCTAAATGTCCTTCATCTTCTTCTTGGCTGAGGTCTGGCAACAGCAGCAACAACAGCAGCACCTTGAATTAAAGTGTGTTGCACATACTGGTTTATAATGGCAACAGCAACTACTAACATTTTTTTTTCTAAGTGTAACTGTGGCTGTAATTCAAAGAGGTTTGGATTTTATGGAGAAGGCATACACTCAGTGTACGCAATTGCTTTGTAGCTCCCTGAATAGCTTCACCATGTTGGATTAGTTAATTAGCATGCAGTTTGGATGCTTACACTTTCATTAGAATATTCTGCCATTTACCTTGGTCGTTTAATGAATACAAAATAGCAAGCTGTCATGTGAGCAGTGAACTGCTCTACGTACATGATTGTTGCACTTAGTGTACCTGTTAACGAATCCAGTCCACCGTCTTTTATGCATAGGTACCAAATGCATGGGTTCATTTGCCTTTACTGTCGCAATCTGACATTTTGTCTCATACTCTGTTTCCACTCGCATTCTGTATTTAACATTTGCTCAGTATACAAAATATGTTAATGCTTTAAAATAAGGCTTTACTGAGTTGTCATTACACTATAAGTAAAAATCCATTGCATTTCTCTGAAAAAGAAATACACACACACACACGCACACACGCACGCACGCACGCACGCACGCACGCACGCACACACACACACACACACACACACACACACACACACACATATTTATATATCTTTTACAGGTGTGATACATTATAAAGCAGCCAGAATTGTGATGTCAAATTCAGCATGCCACTGCAGTAAAATCCATAAAGATAGATTAGTAGTAGTATTATGTATATTTTATAAGTAACTAACCTGTTGTTACAATCTGAAACCATAATGAAATCCAAAAGGGAGACTGAGCTATGGTCTTTTATAGATAGACATCAAATGCTGGAGTTCATACATCTTCTCTGTCACTGTCAAACATTTGGCATTATACTTGATTTTCACTGCAGTTAGTTAAGGTGCTATCCTTAAAGGACTATAAACAAAAACCTGGAAGCATATATCTTAACATAATACTCTACACACTCCAAACCTGCCTGCAGCATAGGAAGAAGTTGTTTTTTATTTTAATTTTTTCTAATACTGACTGTCCTTATAAAACAGACATGCTGAAGTGATCTTGTTTTTTTTTTTTGAAAGCAAGTTTTTGCCTGTAATGGACTGTGAGGGCAGAGCTGATATGATTAATTTGCCCTCGTCTCTCCTGTCAGATTACAGTTCTATTCAACCAACTCCTATGGAGTGGAAGGGTATAGAACTTTCTATGACCTAAGTAAAGTTTGTGTATTTCATGGAAGTGGTAGGGAGAATGGGTGTGCCTATTCTATGGGTGAGGATGACATAGGCAGTCTTGAGTTGCAGAGGAAGGGAGGCTGCTGAGTGACTTTGTGGTGTGTTTGTGTATGTGTGCCTGTGTGTGTGTGTGTGTGTTTGTGTGTGTGTGTAGCCTTCCTTGACTAAGCTCATGGTAGAATACGGTTGCCTAGGGGAAGTCATTGTGACTCCCATAGTGATGAGGGTCATCGATCCTAAATACCAGGGAATTGGTTAGGTTAATAAGTAAAATTATCATGTTACCTAAATAACAGGGCAATATGCGTTCATGCTGAATACAAATTGCCTGACTGACAATGATGCAATAGCTTTATCTCTGGAAGCTACAAAGCTACTTGCAGTGAGCATATGGTATTGTCCTTTCTTCACTGTTATGTGTCCATGGAGTTGGTATGTATCTATATCTATATCTTCATGGTAGAATACGGTTGCCTAGGGGAAGGCATTGTGACTCCCATAGTGATGAGGGTCATCGATCCTAAATACCAGGGAATTGGTTAGGTTAATAAGTAAAATTATCATGTTACCTAAATAACAGGGCAATATGCGTTCATGCTGAATACAAATTGCCTGACTGACAATGATGTCAAGGAAGGCTACACACACACACAAACACACACACACACACACACACACAGGCACACATACACAAACACACCACAAAGTCACTCAGCAGCCTCCCTTCCTCTGCAACTCTACCACTTCCATGAAATACACAAACTTTACTTAGGTCATAGAAAGTTCTATACCCTTCCACTCCATAGGAGTCCATCCCAGGCTGCGAGTGTGTTTCTCGCTCTCTTGCCCGAATCTCCCCCTGTGTCTTTGCCTGGGTGGATACTGGACCTAACCAAAGCTGTACTCCCTATTGCTTGTGCAATAACCACCCTGTGCCGTTTCAGCTTCCCTTGAGGAAACCACTCCTGAGAGACTCCCTAACGTTCTCAAGAAACTCTCTTGCCCGAATCTCCCCCTGTGTCTTTGCCTGGGTGGATACTGGACCTAACCAAAGCTGTACTCCCTATTGCTTGTGCAATAACCACCCTGTGCCGTTTCAGCTTCCCTTGAGGAAACCGCTCCTGAGAGACTCCTTAACGTTCTCAAGAAACCCTCTTGCCCGAATCTCCCCCTGTGTCTTTGCCTGGGTGGATACTGGACCTAACCAAAGCTGTACTCCCTATTGCTTGTGCAATAACCACCCTGTGCCGTTTCAGCTTCCCTTGAGGAAACCGCTCCTGAGAGACTCCCTAACGTTCTCAAGAAACTCTCTTGCCCGAATCTCCCCCTGTGTCTTTGCCTGGGTGGATACTGGACCTAACCAAAGCTGTACTCCCTATTGCTTGTGCAATAACCACCCTGTGCCGTCACAGCTTCCCTTGAGGAAACCGCTCCTGAGAGACTCCCTAACGTTCTCAAGAAACTCTCTTGCCCGAATCTCCCCCTGTGTCTTTGCCTGGGTGGATACTGGACCTAACCAAAGCTGTACTCCCTATTGCTTGTGCAATAACCACCCTGTGCCGTTTCAGCTTTCCTTGAGGAAACCGCTCCTGAGAGACTCCCTAACGTTCTCAAGAAACTCTCTTGCCCGAATCTCCCCCTGTGTCTTTGCCTGGGTGGATACTGGACCTAACCAAAGCTGTACTCCCTATTGCTTGTGCAATAACCACCCTGTGCCGTTTCAGCTTCCCTTGAGGAAACCGCTCCTGAGAGACTCCCTAACGTTCTCAAGAAACTCTCTTGCCCGAATCTCCCCCTGTGTCTTTGCCTGGGTGGATACTGGACCTAACCAAAGCTGTACTCCCTATTGCTTGTGCAATAACCACCCTGTGCCGTTTCAGCTTCCCTTGAGGAAACCGCTCCTGAGAGACTCCCTAACGTTCTCAAGAAAGTATGTGTGTTTACAAAGCCTGATAACTCCTGTAATTCTACTAGCTGAAGTCATACTCTCCCTGCCTGGAAGTGCCAGCAGCCTACCCCCCCCCCCAACTCTACTCCTCTCCACACCTCTCTCTTTTTCCCAGCACTGTTGCTCCCCACTCCCCTTATTTTTCTTAGCCCTTTTTCCCTAGTGAGTAAATAACTTCTATCTACTAGAGGATATCCCTTCCCCTTGACATAAGACTTGTTTCTGATCTTGACATTCTCTCTTTCTGACTCTTAGTTCTCACATCTCAGTCACTCACTCTTTCCCCTGACGCTTTTAGTCCACTTCCCCACCATATCTAGGCCCTCTCCCTCACCCATATATTACTTACCCTTCTAGAACACTGCTCTACTGATAGTTTTTCGCTCCTCTTCTGCTCCACTGGGCTCAACTACCTTATAACTTCCCTGCTGTCTACTTCCATCTCACTTTTACCTATTCCCTCTCATCACTACTTACTGTAGTTTCACTCTACCTCCTTTTTCTTCCCTCTTTCTCCCCCTCCTATCATCATTCCCCTCCTGCCCACTATCTGTGCTCTTCTACTACATCTCCTTGGGCATTTCCTGCCCACTATCTGTGCTCTTCTATTACATCTTACCACTCTATCTCCTTTGTGTGCTTCCCTCTTCTCTCCCCCTCCCTCATTGGAGGTTACCACATTGCCCCCCCCAATATTGTAGTTACTTCTCTCGCCTCCCTGCTCCCGCCAGTTTTCCTTTCCCGCCCCTCCCCCTTCTGAAGTTATAAAGTCCCTCCCTACTCCTGGGCGCCATTTTTAAATTGCCCGTTCCTGGCTGCTGTGCATCCCTGGCTGCGAGTGTGTTTCTCGGTAACTTTGATTGTGCATATTCTATATTATCGTATTTCTAACTGTATTTGTGTTTTTCAGTATTTGGATTGTGCATATTTTATATTACTGTATTTATATTTGTATTTGTACTGCATTTCGCTTGATATGGCTGTGAAGGCTTGTAATAGATGTAGCTGATGGTTACAAATACTATCCCAACTGATTCACTAGCCTCTTACAATTGATGTCATCCACTAGCTGCTACGCACCTTGTTCTGGGAGGCTAGGAAGTTTCTCTATTGTATGGTTGAATTAGCAGGTACAGATGCTGACATTCTCCTGTTGCTAGGTTTATGGTGTTGGACAGCTGGGATATTTATCTATTGCATGGTTGACATAGCTACGATAATCCTGCTGCTACACCAGCCCCCGCAATCACTACTGCTTAATTATTGCTTGGCATACTCTCCTGGAGGCTAAGGGGATTCCATGTGTTTGTTTTATTAGCGATTGGTGCGCTAGCCTCTCGCATGTGGTTTTGGCTAATCCAGTCGCTATTGTCTCCTGTTGATTGTTTGTTAGACTGGAAGGCTGAGAAGGTTCACCATTCTTTTTGAGGGGTTTTACTGTATTTGTATTTGTAGCAACGCTAACCCAGTTTGGCACGCTAGCCTCCCGCATGTGGTTAGGTCAATCCAGTCGCTGTAGTTCTCCTGTAAATAAGCATATTGTATTGGATGGTTGGGAAGGTTCACTAATTATGCTTTGCATACTCTTTTTAAAGGCTAAGGGGATTACCATGTGTTTGTTTTATTAGCGACGCTAGCCTGTTGGTGCGCTAGCCCACCGCATGTAGCTTTGGTTAATCCAGTCGCTGTAATTTCCTGTGGATTGTTATTTGTATTGGAAGGCTGAGAAGGTCCACCAATGTATTAAGGGGTTTTATTGTGTTTGTTTTTGTAACGACGCTAACCCAGCTTGGTACGCTAGCCTCTCGCATGTGTTTAGGTCACTCCAGTCACTGTAGTTCTCTTGTGAATACGTTATTGTATTGTAGGGCTGGGAAAGTTTCACTGTTATATTGAGAGGTTTACCCTATGTTGTTTTTGCTAGTGACGATAGCCCACTTGCTTCTTGTGAATACGTTTACTGTACTGCAAGGCTGGGAAAGTTTCACTGTTGTATTGTGAGGCTTACCTGTGTTTGTTTGTTAGCGGGTTTATTTGTTACCTGTGTTTGTTTGTTAGCAACGCTAACCCACCTGGTTCGCTAGCCTCTCGCTCGTGGTTAGGATAATCCAGTCGCTGCAGTTCTCCTGTTAAAAGGTTTGTTGTACTGGAAGTTTGGGAAGGTTCACTATTGCACTGAGGCGTTCACCTACTCCTCCTGCACATGCTTATTTTCTTCCATTGTGCCTATTGCTGCCCACTGAACAATGTTAAATTACATAGTGCATGACAGATTTTCATGTTGTTTCCTGTGAATAACAGTGGAACTTGCCTGTTTTAGTCATACCTCCATATTTTATACAGTAGTAGTTGTTAAGTGTATTTTATCTGTAACTAACAGACTTCTACCTTTCTTCCTGCCCTCCAGCTCTCTTGCCCGAATCTCCCCCTGTGTCTTTGCCTGGGTGGATACTGGACCTAACCAAAGCTGTACTCCCTATTGCTTGTGCAATAACCACCCTGTGCCGTTTCAGCTTCCCTTGAGGAAACCGCTCCTGAGAGACTCCCTAACGTTCTCAAGAAAGTATGTGTGTTTACAAAGCCTGATAACTCCTGTAATTCTACTAGCTGAAGTCATACTCTCCCTGCCTGGAAGTGCCAGCAGCCTAACCCCCCCCAACTCTACTCCTCTCCACACCTCTCTCTTTTTCCCAGCACTGTTGCTCCCCACTCCCCTTATTTTTCTTAGCCCTTTTCCCTAGTGAGTAAATAACTTCTATCTACTAGAGGATATCCCTTCCCCTTGACATAAGACTTGTTTCTGATCTTGACATTCTCTCTTTCTGACTCTTAGTTCTCACATCTCAGTCACTCACTCTTTCCCCTGACGCTTTTAGTCCACTTCCCCACCATATCTAGGCCCTCTCCCTCACCCATATATTACTTACCCTTCTAGAACACTGCTCTACTGATAGTTTTTCGTTCCTCTTCTGCTCCACTGGGCTCTACCCACTCCGTTCACCCTACGGGCTCACTCCGCTCCCCTACCCTGCCCCCAATTCCCACCCGCCCCCAGCACATCTACCTATATACCTCCATACACCACACCCACTGCTAGTCTATTCCAATCAGCAACTTACATCTAGACACACACCCCTTTTTTTCCCGCCAAAACTAGCCCTCTTACAAACCCCTATCATCTCCTATCCTGGCCTAAACACTCCTCTTCCACACCCACACCACACCACACCCCCCACATATAGTACTACTCCCCACTACTTAATACTACATAAGAAATTCACCTGTTGCTCTATAATTAGTGTCCTCTATATACCATCCAACTCTACTCACAACTATTATTCTGTCTATTTCCTCCAATTATGCTTGTAAAACTCTGTCTCATCTCCCTTTCTCTTTTCTTTCGCCTCTTTTCACTCCACTACATCCATCTCTCCCAACCCACTTTTTCCCTACACTTCCAACACTTCCACATAACTAAATATCAGAACTTACCTCTCCCTCAATCATACTCTATTATTTCCGCTTATCTTTATCCCTCCAACTATCTCCTTTTATTCCAATACAAACTCTTCTCCTACCATACACTTCCCATCTTTAAAGCTACTAGCAAATCCCTCCAATCTACAACAGAAGCCAATATCTTTACCTTACTATCTGCCCACATACACTGTTCGGTACTATATCATATTAGTACTCTCTTATCTGGTGATATCCACCCAAACCCAGGCCCCTCCTCTACAACAGCTACAAATAAATCCTTACTTTTTACTGCATTCAATTCCCAAAGTATAGTAAATAAAGTCCCAAACCTCCATGCTTGGCTCATACACAATAAACCTGACATCCTGTCTATATCTGAAACCTGGTTAAAACCACATATAAAAGACTCTGAAATTATTCCCCCAAACTACTCCATCATTAGGAAAGACAGACCTCTCAAAAAAGGTGGTGGGGTGGCCCTCATATATTCATCCTCCCTAGCAGTCACTCCCTACAATAAACCTACTCCACACTTTAACAATGCTGAACTTCTCCTTACTCTACTACAAATAAATAACCACAAACACATTTGTCTAGCATCCGTTTATATACCCCCAGGGGACAACATCTCCACACTTGAACAAATCCTTTCTTGGATTTCTAGTAACATTACCAATGAAACCATAATCATGGGAGATGTATACATCAACTGGGCCTGCATTCAATCTCCAACAAACTCCTCAAACATTAACCTATACAATTTCTCTCAACTAATCAATTCTGTAACTCGCCCTGCAAAAAACCTCTCCACTGGAAGTACACTGGATTGGATCCTTGTCTCCCACCCTCACTATTTCTCCAACAGTGGCACCCTTCCAGACTCCCTTAGTGATCACACACCCACTTTCACCAACCGACTTCCCACTGTCCTTCAACAAACCCACAACTATATAACTATCCGTGACCGAAAACATTTCAACCCAACTACCTTTGTAAACTCCTTAAAAGCAATTAACTGGAACTGTCTAAAAACCCTTCCTTTAGACATAGCAGTGACACACTTTAATACAACTTTCTTGACATTACTTGACTCTCAAGCTCCCCTAAGGACAAAGAGAATAAAGACTAAATCAGCCCCTTGGCTCTCTACACACACTCTTGCTACCATGAGACATAGGGATAAAGTGTGGGCACGCTACCAGAAACTCAAAACAAATCTGCTCCTTAATGAATATAAAATGCTTCGAAATAAAGCAAAGAAGCTCACCACCTCTGATCGAAGAAACTATTTTTCTTCACTCCAAAACCAAAATAAAAATAACCCTCAGAAATTCTGGAAAGGGATCTCCAGTCTCCTTCATCCTAGTACACCAGATACTCCCACCCCTGACTCAAATGCCTCTGAATTAGATCTGGCCACCCAATTTAACTCATTTTTTATTGATTCAATTGCAAAACTCACCTCTTCTTTCTCCAGCCCCACTATGCCCTCTAACACCCCCCTACCCCTTCCACCTCAAACCCTATCCTTCATCACTTCTACTTCCTGTTCCCCATCTTCTAACTCCTCTACCACTTCCACTACTAAACATGTACTCCAAACACCTCTACCCTCCAACTCTCCCTCCCCCAACTCCACTTTCCTCTCATTCAATCCCATGTCTACATCCTCTATAAAGAAACTGCTTCTAAAATTGAAACCACGTACCAACGCCCCTGACAATATACCTTCCTACTTTCTTAGTGTAGCTGCTGAAACACTTGCATATCCCATCAGCATCCTAATTAACTGCTCCCTAAAAGAATGCACAGTTCCCCAAATATGGAAACAAGCATATATTATTCCTCTCCACAAAGGGGGCAACAATAACAACATCAACAACTTTCGTCCCATAGCCATCCTGTCCCCCATTTCAAAAATCCTAGAAAAATGTGTCCATCTTCAACTCCTCCCTCATCTCCTAGAAAATCACCTTATAACTCCTACACAGCACGGCTTTAGACCTAACCACAGCACAATGACAGCCCTCCTCTCCTTCCTTGAAACAGTAAACAGAGCTCGTGATTCTGGCCTAATTGTCTCTACCTTATTACTAGACCTCTCCAAAGCCTTCGATACCATCTCACATAGCCTGCTCATAACTAAACTCTCAGAACTTAACCTCTCTTCCTCTTCCTTGCAATGGTTCTCTAGTTACCTATCCAACCGGAAGCAAGCAGTAAGATGGAAAAACTACCTCCTCATTCCTTAGTACCCCACAGGTGTTCCACAAGGCTCCATTCTAGGTCCTGTTCTCTTCAACATATTTATAAATGACTTCCATAAATCAATCCCATTCTCTAACATCATCCAATATGCTGATGATTCAACTATCGTCTGCTCAGCCACCTCTATCTCTACACTTCAAAAACTAACTCAAGATGCCTTTTCTACAACAGAGCAATGGATGTTACAAAACCACCTAGCTCTTAACGCCTCCAAGACCAAGCTAATGATTTTACTCCTTCTAAAGCTACTCATCTCAATCTGAACACTTGTTCTATCACTAGCCAAAATAACTCTCACCTAGAATTGGTGACACAGAGCAAGATAATTGGGAGACAAATAAGCAACCAAGTAAAATTTACCTCTCATCTACAAAAACATCAAAAACCCACCAAAACTTGGTATGCTTTATAGACAAAAAGCGTACCTTACCACTGCTACTAAAATAACACTCGCTTCATCCTTCCTTATCCCCTCCCTTCTCTATGGTGCCCCACTCCTAACTAATCTGCAATCCTCCCTCAAAAAACAACTTTCCTCTTGTTACAACAAAATTGCAAAATTTGCCACCAGCCACAAGTCTTCCACCCACCACTGTTTCTCCCTCCAGATACTAAAATGGCTAGAACTTCCCAATCAACTCACTTATACTCAGCTAACTCTAGCCCACAAACTTATTCTCAACCCCTCCCTCTGTCCTTCCCTTTCTTTCACATTTGACATGCATCTTCCCAATAGAGTATTGAGATCAAACAATCAAAACCTACTCAAAGTCCATAAACCTACATATCCCCCAGGCAAAAACCTTCTATCCTTCAACCTAGCTCGCATCTGGAACTCCCTTCCTTCACTCATCTGCACCACCTCTAATCACTCAACTTTCAAAAAATCTCTCTATACACACCTAGCATCTCAGTGGGAATGCTCCTGCTCCCACCCTACATAACCTACTCTTCTCCTTCTCTCATCCGCCATTGCTCTGCCTCATCTTATTCTACCCAGATTCTACAGAAGTTATTAGATAAGCCCCTAGGTTCTCTTCTTCCTCCACTTCATCATGTCTCTGAACCTCCTCTTCCTTTCCAGTAACTAATTTTTCCAAACTACTCTGTATTAAATGGATATTTCTGAGCTAATAAATATAATTACTATGTACGTTCTGCACATTGTATTTAGCTGTTACATTTTTTGCTTTCTTTCTTTTTACCTATTGTTAAACTTGAAATGTTTGTGTGAATATATGTTTGTAAGAATGTTAAATGTATTTTTGGAGCTTTTCTCCCCAGGACTCCATTGAAAACGGGTTCCTTGTGGCCCAATGGACTATCCTGGTAAACCAACTGCAATAAATAAATAAATAAATAATCTATATCTATCTATATATTTATTTTTATTTATCTGTTTACTTCATTTGTTAACTGGTTAATGTCTGTCTGGGCCAGAAACCCATTTTCAGCGGAGACCCAGAGAGAAAAGGTCCAAACATACAGTTGAGAAAATTAAATAGCCATAATATTAACAATATTACTAATGTCTGATAAGTCACAGTGTAAAAATAAAAAAAAAACAAATGATGGTACAGACAAGACATACTCTCTCTCTCTCTCTCTCTATATATATATATATATATATATATACATATTTATATACACACACACATGCAAAATATGTAATCTATATAGATCTATAATTGCATATATGTATATATACACGTATGCATGTATATCTAATCTATTATATAGTAATATATATATAATATTATATATATATATATATATATATATATATATATATATATATATAGATTCATTTTATAATCTCGAAATACTGAATTTCAGTATCTCAAGACAATAAAGCCGAAACCTTAAAAACCCGAAACACCACAACTGCGAAAGTCAAAACCATAAAACACTACACCACACAAACACACCTACATCCCGACACTACAAGAAACTAAAACAAAACACACAGACACAAAAACACAAACACCTACCCTAGCTAGAAGCTGGGGGGGCAACCATTCCTGCACCCCCACACCCCCGCTACTTATATATACTAACTCTGAGATCGCACTAACACAAAAAAACAGCAAACACACCACTACACACTCCAAACACACTCACACACAAACCCTATCCCAAACCCTTTAAAAAATAACACTTACCTAATGAGCCATCATAACCGCGGGATTGACATTTCCAGCTTCGGGATACTGCTGTTTCCCGCAACTGCAGTTTCGACACTTTGGTCTTGAGATACTGAAATTCGACATTTCAGTATTTTGAGATTCCAAAGTGTAACTATATATATATATATATATATATATATGTATATCGATTCAATTTATAATCTCGAAATACTGAAATATTGAATATCACTATCTCGAGACTGTAAAGCCGAAAATTCAAATGACCAACAACCCAGAACTGTGAAAATCAAAATCACGATCATACACATACACACACCACCACACAAACACAGATACACCTAACTAACTACACTACAAGAAACAAAACAATGCACACAAACACAACTGCACCCCCCACACCCCCACTACTTACGTATTCTAACTCCGAGGACGCACTAAATACACAAACACATAAAACCCACCACTACACACACTCATACACACTAAAATCTCTACCCAATACCCTTACAAAAACAACACTTACCCGAATCCCCAGCTAAGTCCACAAACTGCACCGCACGTCACGAACATGACACCACAACTGCAGATTCAACATTTCCGCATTCGATATAGTGGAGTTTTGCGTAACTGCACTTTCGACTTTATAGTCTCGAAATACTAAAATTCAATATTTTAGTATTTCAAGATTTTAAAGTGAAACCATATATATATATATATATATATATATATATATATATATATATATAAGTTAGGAGGGTTGTGAGGAGGTGTATCCTGACCTGAGGGTATGGGGAGGGGCTTGTTGCAGCGTTTTTTGTTAAATAACTGTACAACAGAGGCAAATTTCTGGTTAGAGACCTTTATTAATTGACAAACAACTTTGAATCAAGACAGTTAAGCAGACAAATACTGTAACATAGACTGCCTGATGTTATGGACTGTGAACCTTGCACCTCATCATCAATCGTGACTATAGAATACCTGTATAGGTGGCCGAAAAACTTGACTTTTTTTGTAGACATATGATAAGTCATCAAGTTGGATGAAAAAGGTGATCTGATCTAATGCTTTCCTAACCTGACTTATAAAGCCCAAAATTCAATGGATTCATTATTTTGTGTTTACTGGCAGTTACTTCTCTATTTTCAAAAATTCTTTTTTTAAAGAAATGAGTTGTCTGATTTGTGAACATGTCTAATGAAATTCTGATAACTGATAAGCAATATTTTCTGCAATTCATGCAGTTTAGCAGATAACACATTTAATAAAACTAAGCATTTCAGTGACCATTAATCTAGCAAATGAAGCAATAACTTCTCTTATCTGTATTTAGCTCAGCTAATTTTCATAAACTTCTGCTTTTGCAGCAGCTGACCATTGCAGATGTACATTGTGAATATTATTTTTTGCTTTTTATGCACATAGCTGACCTTGGTAACTGAACGTGTGCTCATTATTTCTGCTAATTAAGGCCTTTTACAGATCTGCTTCATTTAGTACACAAATAGAAAAAAATCTTAACAGGAAATGGAGTATGGAGGATTACAGACTTTTTGTTAACACTCTAGCAACCCCCCTTTTGTATTAATTAATGATAATAGCATTGACCTTTGACACTGCTTGAGACATTTGTGTAGATCAAGTTTGGATTGTTATAAAACTGTACATGCACATAAAACTAGCTACAAAAACAAAATCTGACTCCTTTTCCCATCATATAAATAGACAGAAAAAAATTGACTCATATTTATCTTAGTTTGGCCTAGCCTTTTCTGCCACTTTAGCAATTTTTTTGTAAATGATTACATATTGCCTTAGAACTGTCTGGGATATATGTATATCATTTTGAGCCTATGATTGCACAGACCCCCCCCCCCCACCTTCTGCTACTAGGAGGTAGTCAAGCGTCATGTGGTTTTGTAAAACCATAATGCACTTGGCTATCATTTCTGCCATTACTTTTTAAATTGCTCCATAAGTTGTATTAGCCACGTTTTTTAATAATCTTAGCCCTTTTTAAAGCTCATATAGCTTTTACTTATTCATACCAAGGAAAGATGCCTGTGCCTGCTATAACATTGTCTCTCAAATCAAGGGTGTTAACATTTAAGTCTTGATTTATATTTGATACATGTCTCTGTGGAATCTGTTTCTTACTTTTTTGACAATGTTATAATTCTTTGTGGAAATATTTACTTTTGAATTTCAAGAATTGTCAAACCCAAGTAGCAAGTACCATACTGTTGGGGTGGTAACCATTTATAAGTCTTGGACTCTCAAAAGTAATAATACTCCTTCTATGGAGGAAACCCAGACTGTGTCCACAAAATTTAGGATGCCAAAAAATATAAATCATCCAAGTTATATGCCCATTTTATATAATCATTTGGAAGTTGCTTTAATGTGTGATTTTACCGCTTGCATTATTTCTGGTAATTGTCCCAGTGTATTGAATATACTGATTTGAGTAATTTTTCTAAAAGCAAACATTTTCCCCTGTGTGATTCCAAAAAGAGAAGGAATTTTGTTTTATTTATGAATGGTTTATGAAAAAAATGTCCTTTGGACCCATATGTATATTATTCCATTTTATTGCCACCCAGGCTAATTGGGTATATAGCTCCTCAGTACTTCTTAATACTTGAGACTCAAGTGATAGGTGTTTCTGTCCCTGACACTGGTGTCATTACATATACCCATCATTTACTGAATTATTTTGCTTAGCATAGACTTGTAATGCAGTAAAGGTATTAAGCTGAGGTGTACAGTTTGCAGGCTGACTTTTTTGCTGATAATTTATAGCCCTCTTTTACATTTTACTATATGCATTTTGGAAAGATGTATTTGCAGCAATATGAAACATAATTATTAAGATAATTACTCATTATTTCTGATTATTAAGGCCTTTAACAAATGTATTACATTCAGCATGAAGTAAAACACATAAATAAAAAATCTTAACATGTAGTGGAGTATGGATTTATTGTATTACTGTTGCAGCTTTCAGGGATTTTTTTTTGCTGTTTTGCAATTGGAGAAAAGACCTTTGAAAAGACCTTTGATGAATAATCATAAATCTAATGACAACCCTCTGGAGAATTTGAACTCATGCTTGATTGAGAGTGGCATAATGGTCGGCAAGAAATGGGGAAAATCCAGAGGAAAAATGAAAAGCAAAGATTAAAATTCCCTTCTCTAAGTATGGATATATTGAGAAATGCTGTTAAGTTTGAGACTCCTTAGTAAAAGTCACTTTTACACTTGTCTGCTAGATATTCACTACATAATCTGCAAAATGTGTTATCAGAAATGTGAAATTGCTAAGGTAACATTACTTTTTTTTTTTTTTTTTTTTTTTTTTTAAGAAGTGAAATATTTTCAGTTCTATATCCTGTCTTCTTCCAACTTTCCTTCCATGAGTCAGCCAGTGCCTCATACTTCCTGGCGTGCAAACCCGAGTTAGCATTCGTTTCAGGTGCTCTCCATAGATAATCATTTTTTTTTAGTATTAGGTTATAAAGGACTCAGTAATTTATGGTCAGTGTAGGGACAATGTATCAATAAATGGTAGCACACAATATATATATAAAAAAGTGTGACTTTTGATCCTGCATAGTTTTATAACTCCATCAGGTATAAAGTAATAAAAGGGAGGCACAGGTACATTGCTAAATGCTTATCTTTGCCTCAAAACATTCAAATCTGATAGGACAGTATGGGAGACAAATTATTAAAGAATGCATCACGAGATTTTATTCAGCCCCAATATGACACACACACTCAGGAACCCGAGTGCAATAGAAATGCCACAGAGGAGAAGAATCTACTAAGTCATGCTGTTTTTCTTTAATATGTGGAAGTATGAGGATCATTCTGTAGGGAGGAAATACACTCTAGAAAAACTCTGGGGAAAGGAAATACTATGCTTAGGGTAAAGTGGTCCTTTGAAGTTGGCATCATTTTTTTATTATATTTGACTTGGTATATTTAAAGAATGTTGAAACATTGTTGTCTAGAAAAAAATGACCATGCCATCATTTCAACTAACACAACTGGCCTGTTTACAAATACTAGTTTGTAGCATGGAATTGTTTAGCATAGAAGAAGGGCTAAAATGAATCATGGATAAAACTTACATATTACCCCTAATAAGAATAAATGGGATCCTACCATAGATAATGTGAGGAGACCCGTGCATGGATAAAACTTATGTATTACCCCTAATGAGAATAAGTGAGATCCTACTGTAGATAATGTGAGGAGACCCGTGCATGGATAAAACATTTAGGAACTGCCTCTGTCCATTAGTAGTATGGGGGCAGTCCTAGGATAAACATTCTGTTTCCCATCTATATATCCAAGTTGTACTTGAATATGGACATGGAGGAACTTTGTTTTATGTGGATGGGGGGTCTGTTCCAGAGCAGCAGTATCCTCTGAGAGACATACCTGTCCCTTCAAACTTGCTGGTTGCAGAAGACATTTATATCCCTAGACTGTGTACTTCTGATGCTGTTTGACTTGCTGATGTACAGTAACTCCATCAGTAATGGGTTGGAGGATGCCTTGTATGCGAGACACAGGTCACCTCTTAGCAGTCTGTAGGATACTGAGTATAGTGACAAGGCTTTGAGTCAGTCCAAGTTTGGTTTGGTATCCTTTTCGATAGGCATTTCTGTGAGTGTTCCAGTTGTTGCATGTGACTAATATGACTTATTTGTAAACACACTGATAGTGTTTGACTATACAGCTGGTCATTGATCCATCCTTGGGCACCTGAATTATATTACATATTGATGTTTCAGTGTTTTGATTTGTCCCCTGTCATATGTATTGGTGTGACAGCATAGTGTCTCAGTAGAAACATCTCTACCTTATAGCTCCAGGATCAGGAGCTTAAGCCTGAGTTCTGGTAACTGTCTGTGTAGCTTTTGCATGTTCTTTTCACGTCTCAGTTTTTTCTCATACTCACATTTAAATCCACATTAAAAAATGCTGCTTAACTGGCTACACTAAACTGACCCTGTATTATATGTTGCAGCATTTACCCAGCCTGAGTAGTGGCAAAAATAGTCTATGGACCAGTCCACTTACCTGTTTAACAAATAGAAACAAAATAACATAAAATCTATAAAATAAAATTATGACTGAAGATACCATTACAGGACATGAAGACTGCATGATTTTTACTGAGTGGTTAACTACTATTACCTGTGTTCTGTTTTATTTATTTATTTATTTATTTATTGGGCTCATCAGACCAGGAACAAAGCCTCTTTTCAGTGGAGGCCTGGGGAGAAAAGCTCCATGATTACATTAAAGATCCATATTCAGTTTGTACAAAGTACACTTATGATATTGAATGAGCAGGACGTTTTATAAAGACAAAACATTGGATGTACCAATAACACATATGAAGTTAGAAATTTAAACTGTGATGCATGCTTGTGTGAGTAGAATCTCAAGTGTTGCTTACCAAGTATCTGTAAATGTAATCACAAATTACTGAGGATAGATCTTGCTAATACCTTCTTGACAGGATCAATATACAATTAAAAGCAATATGTCTTACAAGGAGGAGGAAACAGGTGAGAAAGAGAAAGTAGTAGGGTAGGTAAGTTATTGGATGGAAACACTACAAGGACCAGTTACTCGTAGCAACTAGTAAACCAAAAACAATAGTAACCAAAAAAGCCGAGGTCCAAGGAGTCACTTAAAAATGATCGAACAGTTTTATTAACCAAAAAGCAAATGAATTAAGTGATTTTTGTCCTTGATACAAAATAGAACTTCATTAGAATCACATTATGCATCCCAAAATTTCTTTTTATAATAAAATCACACCTACTTGATTGATTAATTAAACTGAACAGTGGGATTTAAGAACATATCCATAAAAAATTTATACTTAATGAATAATTAAAAACAATTCCCCTAAAAAACTGTCATTTTATAACATGATAATCTGTATAACAATACTTAACTAAATTCATCTTATATACAAAATGAAATACATCAAAACTTTGTAGCTATCTCATTTAAAACAGGTTATATAGACATATTAATTTAGTCCAGGGTAAAATGTAGCTTGTAGCTTTAACTGCCATTTAAGCTCTTTATTTTCTAAGGACATCTTCCAATCACCACCTCTAGGGTTAGAGGGGACCATATCAATAATACCAAACTTAAACTTAGAATAAATGGGGCAAACCATAGAGTGTTTAAACAGAGCATTACTCTCTTTTTTCTTTTTAATATCATATAAATGCTCATATATATATATATATATATATATATATATATATATATATATATATGTATATAGGTTTACTATCAATATGTCGAATGTCAAAACAATTTTCGTTCAACATATCGAAAGTAAACTGTGAAAGTTAAAAAAACGAACAGGACACAATATCAAATTCAGCAGATTCGACATTGTTTCTGAATACATCACATGATGTCAGTATAGGAGCTAACGTAAACAAAACTATAGCTGCACTTCCCACACCCCCCGCTAACTATATATTCCAACTCCGAGATCACACTACAGTGAGGTAAGGGATGAATTTTCCAAACAGCACTGTACTGCGATCTCTGTATATTTCTTTGAATCTATATTAGCGAATGCACAGAACATTCACTAATATCAACATTCGAACATTGAGATTTTGAAGCAGATGAACATTCAAACATCTGTGTTTTGAATTTTCATTTGCGAACATCTCAACATCGCTATTTTGATAGTAAACCATATATATATATATATATATATATATATATATATATATATATATATATATATATATGCTTCTGTAAGGTCATTTCTGTTTTACCAATGTAATAACTTAAGCAACCCACACAAATAGCCATATAAACCACACAATTACTAAAACAATTCCCTTTAATAAAAATACCTTAGAACGTGCCCCATTGTTTAAAATAATACTATTCTTCTCATAAATATAAGACCATTGTTTATACCTTCCACATTTTGTTGTGTGTAAGGTGCAACCAATCCCTTATCTATGTCTAAAGCTTCCTTTATCTAAAAAATCCTTAAAGTTCTTCCCAGTCTTATAAGTAAATATTGGTTCATGGCTGATAATTTTGGTACTTGAAGGATTAGTTTTAAAAATGCTGCAGTTATTTTTAAAAATACTTCTAAACTTAATAGTCTGCCCACTATACTTTAAAACCATAGCTGTCTCGAAATTCACACTCTTACTTCCTTCTGAGGCCTTTTCTTGCATATAATTATTAACTAATTCTGTACCTAAGAGTGGCATATATTTTTCCCCCATTCTGACTGAACATATTGTCTAATATTATTAACCAAAGAAGGGGATATTTCCTATCAAGGAGCATTCTAACCGCCTTGTCCAATTTCACTTCTAAATCCCATATATGTAACATCATTCTGGCTATTCTAATACATTGTCCTTTAATGTGACATTTATTGTGTCTTAAGGGATGTTGGCTGTTGAAATCCAAATAAGAATTACTAAATGTAGCCTTTCTATAAATTTTGGATTTAAACCCATTTGCAGTATGTTCTATGAAGGTGTCCAAATAATCAATTCCATTTTTGTCAAAATTATAGGTTAATTCCAAAAATCCAGAGCCATCATTAAGTAATTCCACAAATGTATGAATATTATCCTCTGTTCCTTTCCATAAAATAAAGATATCATCTAAAAATCTAACATAGAGAGCCACCTTTTGAAAAAAAGGAGCTTTAAAAACAACTTGGCTTTCCCATTGTGATAACACCAAATTTCCATAAATGGGAGTGCAAGAGGCTGCCATAGCCACCCCTCCTCTTTGTTTAAAAAATTCTCCCTCGAAAAAAATAAAATTACTATCCAATACTAGGGCCATCCTTTCACAAATTAGCTATATTTTTTGTGGGATAATTACTAACTGAAGAGATAAGAAGAAAGAGTATGTGTCAAATTTAGAAATATTTCTGACAGATGTGTAGACTGTGAGCTTGTTATGTCTGCATAGGAAGCAGAGATCAAATGCTGGATTTTGGTCACTAAGAGAATCTGATAAGACACCTGTGTGAGTAGTATTATCAGGATTAGTATTTAGGATCCAGTCTAGTGTGGATGACAAACCTGTTGATTTGTTCTGCCTGGTGGTAGAGTTAATTAAATAGTGAAGTTATAGAGATTTAGACATAGGTGTTGGTTAGGGTGTGATGTGGCAGGCCAGATGATTCTCACATAACTTAAGATGGTGATTCTGAGTAGTATGTTGAAGGATACCCAAGAGAACTTTCTTCCAGACTGTTATATTCAGAACCCCTAGTGGGAGAAATATAGAGGGATGTTATGCAGATGGACTTGACTTTGTTAATTTTAAAATAAGATACCAGGATTTCAACTTTGGAGAAACATGGGATTGAGTTTGGACACAAATAAAGTTCAAGTTTATTTTAATACAGCAAAGTTATATCTCTACCTATTTTGAGAGGTTAAAGCATAAAATATTCTAGTCAGTGGTTTTATTTTATCAGAGGTTATAGTGGGATTAACCATGTCTTGGCTATTGGTTGTATATGTGGTGAATTTGTTTCAATCCAAGAGTGTAGGAATGGGATTTTGTTGAATATACTTTGGACATTGAGATGGGAAGGCTTTAGAGCCTTGATGTTTTCTAATATATTGTCATTGGGGATTCCAGGGAGGGGTGAATGTCTCAACAATGTAGACGATTATAGTAATATGGTGGCAAGATAACTATAAGACCTTTGTGAAGTTTTATAGCTGAATAGGTGAGATGTAATTTGGGAGTTGTGAGAGGGTGATAGAAGACAGCAGGCCTTTATCAGGTTATGGAAAGTGGTGTGACAGAGGTGAGGAGAAATGGAGTATGACTTGCTGAGAAAGTGGGCAGGTGTGAATGCAGCTTTTGTATGTGAGCATGAAGAGTAAAGGGCACAATGATAGCTTGTAAGCAAGGTAGGGATGAGAAGAATGACTATGGAAATAGTTGGGATTATCATATTAATGTGCAGCAGGAAATGTTTAAGGTGGGCTGGAGATGGGAACACTAAGAGTTTAGAAATTATCATGCGTGACCGAGTGAAGTGAATGGGAATTGGATGAGATAGAGGATGGCGCTAATGATTGATACTGGAAGAGAGATAGTGATGCAGTGAAGGGGAAGAAGTGATGCTGGGGATGGGGAGGAAGTTATGAAGAAGGAAGATGTTGACTTTTACAGGAGTGATTTAACCTGTGAGCTATGATTGGATTGAGTATGAAAAGGAGAGAGGTCAGTTTAGTTTAAATGTAATATAAAAAGATGATGGGAATTGGGGGTAGGGTGGAGGAGTAGATCATGTTGCCCCAGCCGAGAAGTGAATGTCTTTCCATTGACAGAAGAATAACTGTTTTTTTATTCAAGCTTTATGGTGGGTACGATCTGTAAGTTCCTAAAATTTCATGAACAATGAGCTATTCAGTATTGTGCAAATTTATTGGACAATAAGCGTTTCTGAGTTATTTATCACTTATAATATTCTAGAGAAGGGGGAGTTAAAGGAAATCCATTTACAGAAGTTATTTAAAGGAGGGAGAAATGAAGTATAACTTGTCAATCACCTTTACCTATAAAAAACGGGATTAGGTTACTACAGAACTTGTAGTTAGCCTTCAGTTGCAATCATTTTAATATCTGACATAAGGAATTTTTTCCCCGTAGTTTGATCATTTTAGGGGGAGCTATTTTCAGATGGTTAGGGATTTTCCAGCTTTGTATTTATGCTTTTGGCTCGAGTGACTGGTAGATGTATTGGAGTGGGAAGAAGGAACACAGAAGTGTGGTATCTAAATAGCAAAAAAAAAAAAAAAAAAAACTTTCAACACAGGGCAGTTTGCTGTAATTTGTAAAAGCTGTCATGACAACTATTTATAATACCACAGATTCCCTTTAACTGTTTTCACATGTACACTATCAAGCAGCATTACATACTGATGATGGGCAGTTGTATTTTCACCTTTAGATGTTGATCAATAAGCATCTGCAAGATGAACGGTATTGTGATGGAAAGGAGAGGAGCTGATAGAGGCAAGACTACGAGTGAACAGGAATAAAGAAAATTAAAATATTGTCATGGGGATGCTAAAGTGGGGAGATAAACAGTTCTCAGATAGAGGATGCTAAAGAGTGAAAGGAAAGAGTGTGAACAAGCTGGGTAGAACAACAGAAAATCCTCAGGTGCAGATAGGTATGGAAGATGTTTAAGGGCAGTCTAGTAATATTAAAAAAGTGTGCAGGCTATAAATGAGAAAAAGTGAGATTCAATGAGTTAAATAAGGGAGGCAGTGCAGTTAATTGGTCTAACTAATTGGAAGGGGATAAAAAACCTTTAAGGTTATCACTGCAAAACATGGCATAAGTTTGTAGGGACTAGCTCAGTATTATAGCCTTCTGTGTTTCATCAGAGTTACTGTGTGAATTTAGTGTTTAGACCTAGAGTGGAGAAATAGTTTCACTGTTGAGCATAAGTACTTACAGAATGAAGACTGTTCATTAAAGAAGAGAGGCAGGCATGAAATATAAATGTTACTAGAATAAGGTGACAGTTCATTAGAGGAGAAAGGCAGGACAGCTATAGACACACTGTGAGAGGAAAGGCGACTGAGAATGGATGAAATTTAGCCAGCACATTTTGGAGTTTCAAACGTGGTCAAGCAAGCAGTTTATCCCTTCAAATTTACATAACGACATTAAATCTCTATTTTACATTAAACTGTATTACAAAGTACTAGCTTCTACTAAAAACACATTAGTGACATGCTAATTTCTAACTGTGAGAAATGTTCTACTGTCTTACAAGAGTTTACAAATATTTGACCAACACATTAAGCATGACTGCATAGTTGAGAAATCAGAGCAGCAAAAGAACTAAACCAACAGACCTAAGTGCACAAGCTACCATGCATCTGTAACCAATTCAAACAATAAGCTAGCTGTGCTGATTACACTTCTAAAGTCATGCAAAGCAAACAGTATGCACTTTATATATGTGTGTGCATGTGTGTGCTTGTGTGTGTGTGTGTGTGTGTGTGTGTGTGTGTGTGTGTGTGTGTGTGTGTGTGTGTGTGTGTGTGTGTGTGTAAGTTTCGGGGAAAGAGAGGCTGTGGAATGTGGTTGGTGAGAACAATGAGAATAAAAGCATCACCTACTGGGGGGGGGGGGGGCTTACTCCTAAGCCAGCCTACACCACCTGGAGAGTGAAGGCCTTCCCACTGACAGTAAAAACACTATCTGCTTAATTCAAACTTTAATGTGGTGTAATTTATAACTCCCTAAACTGTATGGGTGTTGCGTCATTCGTTACTGTGAATTTGTTTCAAAATAAGTGTAGCTAAGTGATTTATTACTGATACCCTTGCAGAAAAGAAGGGGGTAGTTAAGTGGAACTCTCCAGAGAGGTTATGAAAGGAGGGAAGATAGAGTATAGTTTGGTGACCACCTTCATCTGCAAACTCCAGGGGGTTGATTACTACAATGTTTATAATTATCCTTCAACTGGAGTCACTTTAGTATCTTACATAGGGCATTTCTTTCCTTATAATTCAGTCCTTTTGAGCTATTTCTATTTGGATAGGACTTATCCAGTGTTGTACTTTGGTTTTGTGTTTGGCATGCCCATATTTCGAAAATATTTCTTTGGCATTCATCATTATTTCTTTCTATGGCATTTGATTATTTCAGTAACTTTAATGACACCTATATTTTCTCATATAGGCACAGTCTCAGTAGATGATGGCCAAACGGTTGGACATTCGGCCATCAACTCTTCTTATTCACCTCATTTCTTCTTATTTTGACTACATTATTATAGTGTAGCCTTTAATACTCCTCTATTCCTTGCATTCCAGAAAAGATACCAAGACATCTCACCTTTCTTCTTTTATAGAAAATACTTCTCTCCTTACCTATCCTCTTCCAGCTTTCAGAATCCACCATCACTGAATCTTCTACTGCTCTGCAACTTCTTGTTTCCATCTTCATTGCTACTTCCCCACTACCTGACATTTATAAAATACAGATTCCTGGACTTAATTATGCTAGTCTTCAGCTTATCCTCTATTCTTCTACACCTACTGTGCCATCTTTCATCCTACCATGACTGAATAATATCTCACAACATCTCTCAATTCTGTCCCAACCACCTATCCATGCTTCCTCTTTATGCTCTTCACACATTGCTTCGAACCTATTTAATATTGCTCCTTATCTTTATTCTAAATATAGTCTGATTAATTGCACTTCAGCTCAAACCAAAACAAAATTAAGTGCAAGAATCCACTCCAAAAACAAGCATGCATAACTGCACAATATACTAAAATCCTTCTAGGAGGCGATATGCACCCTAATCCTGGCTGCACCTATCACAATGAACACAAAGATAATTCTCTCCCACACACTTCTGTAGCCTAATAACAGCCAATCACCAAACCTGGAGAACAAATTTTTGCTGCAATAAGTGTTAGAATCATAAGAAATAAAACTGCAAAACTTCATTGCTGGATTATCCAACATAAGCCTGATGTTCTCACTGTAACTGAAACCTGGCTTAAACCCAGCATAAACAATTCCAAAGTTATAGTTCCTGGCTATAATACTATCTGTAGTAAGTGTACGAAGAGGGGGGCAGCCGCTTTGGTGCAGCGGTTACCATTGCCGCTTCACAGCAAGAGGTTTTCCGGTTCGATTCTCAGCTGGGGTGCCTTCTGTGTGGAGTCTGCATGTCCTCCCTATGGTCACGTGGGTTTCCTCCAGGTGCTCTGGTTTCCTCCCACATTCCAAAGACATGCTGTAGGTGGATTGGACACTCTAAATTGGCCCTAGGTGTGAGTGTGTGCATGTGTGTGCCTTCTGTGGAAGGTTTGTGCCAGCCTGGCAACTCGACACCGTAAAACTCCACTGCCAATCATGAGCAGACAGGTGATCCACTGTGGTGACCTCTAACCGGGAAAAAGCCAAAAGAAGAAGAAGAAGTAAGTGTACAAAGAGGAATGGTGGTGGTATGGTTTTAATATTTCCAAATACCTACCGCATCTTCCCTTACAGCAAACCAACACCAAAATTCAGTTCAGCAGGGCTTCTTACTGCTTTCCTTAAACTAAACAATTATAAACAAATATGTATTGCTGTCCATTATATTGCTTCTGGCAACAATACAGCTATACTGGTAGATATCCTACATTGGATATCCATAACATTTCCACAAAAAAAAAAAAAAAAATTACTAGGTGATGTGAATGTCAGTTGCTGACATAAACTCTAACTCCCTTACACCCAGCATGAACTTATACAGTTTAACACAACTAATTAATAGTCCCACACATTATAGATAGACATCAAATTCTCTATTAGTCTAGATCCTTTTATCAGGCCCTAGCAGATACACCACCACAGGTACAATTTTTGACTGTCTCAGTAATCATCTCCCATGCTAAATAACTAGTCATCTCACACATCCAGTTAAACAGCATACTTATAAAACAACACACAACCTTTCCACATTTAACCCAGAAATGTACATCACTACCCTATCGTCAATTAACTAGAACTTTCTAAAAATCCTTCCCTTAGATGATGCTGTAAATTAATTTGATTCAACTTTCCTGAATATCTTAAATACTCTTGTACCTCCTAGAAAAATGAGACTAAAAGCAAATAATATAATTTGGCTATCCAAAAAGAGTAGAATATTAATGTAGGATAGGGAGAAAGCATGGAAAGATTGGCAACAATATAAAACACCACAATATCTTGAATACTTCAGAATGCTTCGCAGCTGTACTAAAAAGCAAATAAATGGAAACATAAAACTATATTATAATAACTTTCAGAATAATACCAAACACAACCCTAAAAAAATTTGGACAGCCATTAAAGAAATCTGCCAAAAATTCAGTCCAAGCCCCTCTCCCAAAAACTATCCACTCGAAACTGCAATACAGTTCGACTCTTATTTTATCTCTAACTAAGGATTCTTCAACATCTAATTCCAACCCTGCCCAGCCTTCACATATCAACACATCCACTGTCATCTTCAAACCTGTGCCCACATCCTATATAAAACTACTCTTAACCAAAGTTAATCTGTGCTTGTCTTCAGCTGATGACCTTCCATGAGAGTACCTAAAAACAGCAGCCAACAGCACTGCCTATCCTGTCTCAATCCTTATAAATAGGTCAGTCCAGGAATCCCATGTGCCCTCTGTCTGGAAAAAGTCACACATTATCCCTCTACATAAAGGAGGAAATTCAACAGACATTAACAACTTTAGACCAATAGCAGTTTTATCTCTCCTTGCCAAATAAGTGAAAAATGTATTCAAAAACAATTGCTAGACTATCTCCTACTGCAAGAACTGTATAGCTTCATAGGTTCATAGGTGTTTACTAGGCTAATGACCACAAGGGCCTTTTTAAGCCTAGCCATGCATCCCAAATCTCTGATGAGTTCTGATACCCTTGATAAGTGTAAGCATGGGCCTGGGAGATGAGCCATTTACAGGTTACCTGTTTGCATCAGAGACATAGGTGCAAACCAAGGATGAATTTCCAGTTTCCCATCCAATTGTCCAAATTGCACTTGAATTGGGTTAGGGAGGAACTCTGCTTCACATTGATGGAGGAGCTTGTTCCATAGATGGGGTAGTCTCTGGGATGCATACCTATCTCTCCAGCAGGCCCTATTTATATCACAGGTAAGGTTTAAGCCTTTAGAATGGGTAATTCTGGTGCTGTTTGTTTTGTGGATATGCAGGAGGTCCATCAGAGTGGGGTTTGACAATGCCCTGTATACCAGGCATAGATCTCCCCTCAAAAGCCTGTAGGAGACAGAATACAGAGATAGGGTCTTGAGATGGTCTGCATAGGACATGTTACTTATGTCCTGTATTCGTTTAGTGAGGAACCTCTGTGGATGTTCCAATTGTTGGATATGCCTGGTTAGGTACATACAAAACGGGGCATTTATTCAATGATAGGTCTGATGAATGCTGAATACAGTGGAACAATGACTTCCTTGGACTTAGATGTCATACCTTTGTTTATAAGTTGAGCAACATAGAATGATTTCCTCACCACTGTAGACACGTGATGATCAATGGCTAGATTACTATCAATGTGTGTCCCTAAGTACCTGACTACTGGGTCAACTCTAAGGGGTGTTTTATCAATATGATAGTTACTAGGGATGGATGACTTCCCGAAGGATACTATTATGCATTTCTTGGCATTTAGTTTTAGTCCATGGCTCTGACACCAATTGTTTGTCTGTGTCAGCCCCTCCTGGAGAACATTTGTGTCAGTGTGAAATTCAATGGCAGCTCCTAATTTGCAATCATCGGCAAATTTAGTCAGCCAGAGACCACTGACATTGGCCTTGACTTCTGAGAAGTGAATGCAAAAAAGGAGCAGTCCAAGGACTGATCCCTGAGGGACTTCACTTGTGACTAGCCTCTTTGTAGAGGTGGACTCCCCAATTCTAACTTCCTTGGTACTGTCTGTGAGCCAATTGGCTATCCACCGGGTGACATACAGGTTTGTACCTAACCACTTGAGTTTGTCATCAATACTCCAGTGAGGTATTGTGTCAAATGCCTTGGCCAGGTCAAGGTAGGCAGTGTGAACGACTTTGCCCTCATCCATTGCTTTGGTGACCTTCTCAAAGAAGTTCCCCATGTTGAGTAAGCATGATCTTCCCTTGAAGAAACCAAACTGGCTTGGGTCCAGTGTCTGAATGTTTACTATATCTCTGTTGATCATCTCCATGATCATTCTTTCCATGGCTTTACATATAAGACTAGTGAGACTTATTTGTCTGTAGTTTCCAGGGTCTGTAGATGGTCTAACTTTCTACAAAGGGATGATTGTTGCCTTTCTCCATTCATGAGGCACAACGTGGGTTCCATCCTTCCCATAGTACTAGCACTGCCCTTCTAACCTACATAGATACTGCCAGTAAAGCTAGAGAAAAAGGCAAACTAGTCTCTTCCCTATTTCTGAACTTGTCTAAAGCCTTTGACACAGTTTGTTACTTCAAATGTTCTCACTAGGTCTCTCTCGGCCCACCCTTTTATGGTTAAAAATCTACCTGTCCAATATGTATCATTCAGTAAAATGGTTCTCCATGGTATCTCCTTATCTCCCAGTCACCACTGGTGTACCACAAAGGTCTATCCTTGGTCTCCTCCTCTTTAACATTTTCACCAACACCCTCTATACTTCCACAAAACAGGCCACCCTAATATAATATGCAGATGGGTGCACTCTCATTTGCACATCTGACAAGGTGATACACCTCCAAAAAACTACTCACAAGGCTTTAACAGACACTGAAACATGGCTTCATAACTTACAACTCAAGCTCAACCCCCCCCCCCCCAAAGAAAACTAAACTATTACTTTTATTCCCCAAATCCCTCTCTCATGAAAAAAAAATAAAATTTAAAGTCCTCTTTCTAGATAATACAACCATTAAAGTCACTTCTCATAGCAAAGTTTTAGGTGTGATAGTGGATGATAATCTTACATTTGACATGCATGTGTAAAATTGTATAAGAAAAACTCATCAAAAAACAGGGATGCTTTACAGAGCCAAAAACTTTCTCACTGATGTAACTAAAGCTACACTTGCCACTATTTATCTCCTCCTCACTCTTTTATATGGTGATCCCATCCTTACTATCCAAGGTTCTCAAAAATTAAAACTTGAGCAATGCTATAAGAAAGTTGCTTAATTTGCAGCACATACCCCTTTCAGTACCCACCACTGTACAGCACTGAAAAGTCTGAACTGATTGGAATTGCCACATCAACTAATAAATACACAACTTCTTACTACCTCTAAAATTGTCCAGCATCTATCTGCCTGTCCAGCACTAAATAACATTCTAGACAACTATGTTCCCAGTCGGTCACTGTGATCCAGTGACCAAAAACTACTGCCTGTCTACAAGCCTAGCAAATGTGCTGGGCATTGTCTGTACTCATACAAAGTTGATATGGCCTGGAACGTCTTACCTGTATCCAACAAGTCTATACCCTTCTTCCCATCTTTTAAAACCACTTTGAAAGACTTCCTAGCTAAAATCTGGCTCTGTTCTTGCTTAAATCCAGGATAAACTATATCCCTAAATGTGAACAAGTATCTTTTCATTCTTTATACTTCCTTATACTCCCTTCTTCACTTACTTCCTTACTGGTATTACATTCTCTTCCCTGACTTTCTATCTAAATATACCATAAGCTTGTTTTTCCCTCACCTCATATTACACTTACTATTTGTATTAGACTAACTTACCTTTACTTTCAATACAAACTGTCTAAAGTTTTTATATTATGTCTAATTTGTTATAATTATTTAAACTGCTGACGTTTTTGTTTTATTTTTGAAGACTGTAAAATTGTTGTTCTTAAAATATTTTGTAATAATTCAGAGCTTTTCTTCCCAGGCCTCCACTGAAAATGGACTTCTACCAAGTCAGACTTTCTCGTAATCAAATGTGAAAACAAAGGTATATACTGCTGCCCAAACGTCCGATCCCAGAAGGTAATAAACAATGGAGCAAAGGAAACAAGATAGGACCACCAAAGCTATAAAATCCAGTTTATTCCAAGAATAAAACTAAAAGGATAAACGTTTTCACATGGAGTAACCACGCTTCATCAGATCTCAAAATACAAAGTCAAGCTCTCAGTTTAAATAACAAAGCTAAATGCTAATTAAAATAAATTAACATCAAATTAGGATTAAAAGCATGAGCACATCAATTAAGTGGTTACAAAACCACTACAAAAACTCACTTAAAGAGCCGTGCCTATAAGGCAGGCTTAATACTTACATAGCTATTCAAACCTGGATAGATATGTGCACGTAACCTAAAAATCCACTTTAATTCAACAGATTCAAGATAATTATTAACATTACCCTCTCTTGGATTATTAAAACTTAAACTTAAAACTAAAACTATGTGTGCTAAATTCAACAATGTGCTTGGCCAAAGCATTCTGTATATTAAAATTCTTAATATCATAAAGATGGTTGTAAATCTGTCTCTCAACCTTCTGGACGTTTTGCCCACATAGAAACATTTACAACAGTTACAATTGGCAAGATATACTAAGCTGCTACTATCACAGGTGGCATGAAATCTTGGAAGAAATTTAAAATCCAAAATAGGGTGACAAAAGGGCTGTGTTGCATTTATTGCTCTGCACATATTACAGCGTCTGCATTGAAAAGTGTCAAACTTAGGCTCTTGTCTTGCTGAATGTGCTGCCTCACTTCTCTGCATAAAAGGTGTTTTATATTTGAGTTATTCTTAAATATGAAACTTGATACTTCTCCAGCAATGTCAACTGTGGTAGGATCTATAGTCAAAATGTGCCAATTCCGTCTAATAATTTCAACCATAACTGCATTATCATTGGCATATTTTGTTATAAAACTAAGTTTCCTACCCCTAAAATATCTGGTATACCCGGGGTAATTCAATGAGTGTAAAGGGCCATATTTCAATGAATGTGCAGGGCTATTCATGGTTGGATTCAGCTCCTCTAACACATCCTTATTGGCTCTATCCAATACCATTCGAGTGTAGCCCCTGTCTACAAACAACTGCTCTAACGTATTGATTTCATTATTCAACATAGTCTGTTCTCTACAAATCCTCTTCATTCTTTAATATTGTCCCTTCACTATATTAGGGAATATGAATCTGGGATGCATACTGCTAAATTCTAGCAGGTTATTTTTCCAGCATGGTTTTTGAAATAAACCAGTGCTAAGGACACCCGAGTCGTCCCTATATACTGTGACATCTAGGAAGTCTACCTTCTGTATGGATGATGTCATGGTAAACTTCAAAAAATCAGTCGTGGACTCTAGATATTTAATAAGCAAATGTCAATACATAAAATAAATGAATGATTTTTTTTTATTGTTTCAATACATTCCAAGTAACTGTATACTGTTAACTTGCCTTAAAATCTTGGTAAGTCTTAAATAATTTGTAATACATTATATATGTGTTATGATTTAGTAGTCTGCAGTTTATTTAAGATATATGACAGCTACATTCCATGTTTTAAACTGAGTGCAATTTTTAGTATGCGGATCCTTTTCCAGTTCTTTTTTTTTTTATTATTTTTTTTTTTGTATCATAGTATCATAGCAGGTTACTAGGCTAATGGCCCTGGGGCCTTTACAAGCCTAGCCAAGAGTTTATTCCCAAAAAAGAAACCTCAGTTAGCACCTGTCAATGAGGGACACAGATGGTAACTTTATTATATATTGTTACCTGTAAATATTATTCATTATTTTATGTGTCTGTACACCACCTAGTTAATAAGCTTTAAGCAAGTAATAATGCCCAGCAGAATAGAAGTTATCAGGGAATTAATGGATGATAGTTGTGTTCTGAGGCCCAAAGCATCAGACCTCACCATCTCTAGAAGATGTGTTATTTCCTGATAACACCCATCCTAGAGGTCAGTACTGCAGTTTAACAGTGGGTGTTTATTAAATTGTTTTTGCACTTTTTATTAGTATATACATTCTTTTATATTTTTGAAATGTAACAGTTCCTCCACCTAATGTGTTATAATTGCTGTAGCATATGTAAATGTTAACAAAAGTATTTTGTATTTAAAATATTAGTTATGTCAAGTATTTAATGTCCACTGATACAGACAGACAAACACACACACACACACACACACACACACACACACACACACACACACACACACACACACACACACACATGCACAGCAATCACTGCTACTTTTGATGTCTCATTGTAATTAATTGAATGAAGAAATTCATACTGTATAAAGCATTCTATTCCCACCCCATGCCTTTCAACTGTCTCTCATTTTGTTTTATCCGTTGAAAATGGTGACTACTACAATCAGTCAATGAAGCTAGACATTATCATTTCATACTTCTTTTTTTGAGAAAATGTATGCTGATGTAACGTTAAGGTCATGTTTTAAAATGTATGCTATGTATTTCTACCTGATGACCTGAAGCCTGGAATGCAGCTAAGGGATTATGGGTATGGGACTGTAGGTTGTAACTGTTATTCTAACAGCTTACCTCACACCTGTCACACTTCTTTTATGTGAGCCATTCATCTTCAGTACAGATAGAATGAGACATGGAGAGACTAATGGCTGGGCTACTGATAAATAATGATTTGTGTTATGCATATTCATGCCACTGCTAGGATAGGTTTTCACATTATGTCTCCTCCCTGCTGGTCCAAATGTTAAATGTACATAGCAGACCTTTGAAATACAGCCTGTCCCTGTTGAGGCTGTAGCAGGAAAGGATGATATGGCTGGGACTTGGGGTCTTGAAGTTTCACCGGCATGCAGCCCAGCCCCATCATCCAAGGTGGCCCACTTTATTGTTTGAGCAGGTGGTACAGGCTAAGGTTTTTGAGAGAAGTGGACAGGCATGCATCTGTACATCTTGTATACTTCTCCAAATATTACAGCATACCCAGTGCCATCATTAGAGAATGACAAATGAGGCAGCCATTTAGGGTGCAGCTGTTATGGGGCATGATTGATACCTCCTATGTATTGCAGAATGGGTATGACAGCAGTAACGACATTCATTTAATCTCTGTGATTGCTTAAATTAATGTGTTTGGTGGAATGCACATGCTTGTAACTATAGCAAGGAGTTAGCATAAACTCTTTCCTGGATTTACAAAATGGTTGTTCTTCAACTTCATGCTTTCTTTTGTGCTCAGCTTTGGGTTACAGAGGTGGTGGTTATTGACTCTGGAAATTACCCAAGGTGCCAATTGACCTAGCTGCAGCTGTGAGCATAACCTGCAAAGGTAGAACATATTTTGCAGAGCTTGACTGTAACAGTATGCCTTCCATAAAAGTAGAACAATGTGAATACAACAGCAGAGATAAAAAGCCCCCCAAACTGCTGAACAGTCTTCTTTTATATCAAATACATCAGCAGATGATGGCACATTATAAAGTATGCTGAGAACACTCTTAGAAGCTTGCATTCTACACACTGCATATAGGTACTCCTTTTATGGCTGAATATAATGTCTCTTTCAAATGATACAGTGAAAATGCTGAGATATTGAATGACTGATGGGATGTTGGGCACCTGTCCATAACTGATAACATAAATGGTGATTTCAACCTATTCATGGATCTCACCATGACAGATCAGTTGTCATTGACTATCTGCATAAGAAGAATGGGCCGCTAGTTACGGTAAGTCTTCTAACTTGACTATGCAGTATAAACAGTTTCTCCAGTTTGCTTTTATAAGTAGTGTGCATCAATCATGGCTTGCAGAAAAGCCCCTGCAAAGTGCCAACATAAACCATAGATGTTCCAGCCATTTGAAATCTAAATTAATAGTGCAGTGAATGCATTTTTACACTACTACTCTGTGTGCTCTTTCAGGCACTGGCTAGAGTTTATATACTTTATAAATAATTGAATTTGGCCACCCAATTCTTAAACAAATATACTTTTAATAAAATAAACACTAAAACAGAAGAAGCCAATATAATCCTGAGGTTAAACCATCAAGACCTGAAACAGGCATGTTGAGTATGAACCCTCTTTGAAGAAGAGCAGCCAGGAGTAAAATTAATAGAGTATCAGAAACCCACAAAGGTGATATATCTTAGTACAGTGATCTGCATGACTTTCTCCTCTTGGCTGTACTGCTGTAATACAGTATTTATGGTGTTTCATATCATTGTCTCACTACAAAAAAATGATTAGAAAAGTTCTTATTTTTGGGTTGTTACCATTTACAGAAGTAAAGAAAAAAGGAAAGAGATGCTTGTTATAGCTGATTTCTAAATGTGATCAACTTAGATTAATTTCTAGGTAGTTTATACAGGTACATCTACCTAACTGAAGTAAATAAAAAAAATATGTAACTGCCAACAGCAGAGACAAAAATAATCACAATAGCACTGGAAGCATATAGGAAATTAACAGTTCTGTAATGAAAAGAATCTTATTGGTAAGAGAATGTAGAAACATATACACAGGATCAGTATAGCTTTTCAGCAGAGAGAACTATGTTGACGCAATATCATACATGCCACACTTGCACAATGAAGAGATGTGTTCTCAGCAATGATAAATTATGGATTCACATTTGCAGTTACTGGTGGTCTGTTATGGACTGCTAATAACCCAAATCAGGCAGTGCTTTCATTACCTGTGGGGTGGCTTTCATAGTCATTGGCTTGCAGTATATGAAAACTGCAGCTTATTAATTTAGTGCTCTTGTATAATAAAACACTAACTTGGCTGAGTTTCAGTCAAGTAATCTCACCTGGGTAACACATTTTATTTTTGTGAAATGATTCAATTTCAGTTTGTTGTTCCTACCTATATGTTTCAAAGATGATTTGCTAGTAACATTTATTTTGATATATGCTGGGCATCACACTGTTTGCAAGGGTTTTGGTTACTGAGGTATTAGGAGTTGATGAAAGACTGACCAGCAGGTAAGTAGCTTAAGGAGATTTTGTATGGTTACCTCCTGTGGGTACCTTTCCCAGCAGAGGAGTGAATAATTTACTGTACTCAGACCTAGAAAGGGGATTGTGTCAAGCCTCTGATCATTAACATGGACTGGGCTATGCATGAACATGGACTGGGCTATGCATGCTAGTAGGCAACATCATGCGATATATCAGAGGCAATGGACAGGGGCAATGGACAGGGCAATGGACAGGGGCAATGGACAGGGGCAGAGCCCAAAGAACAAAAACATCCTGGTAAGAAGCTATGCAGTAGCAGCCACTGTTAGTCACCCAGTTTGTGATCTGGAAACAAAATATTTCAGCCATGATAAGGCTTCCTACTGGTGGAGAAACAAAAGAAAAAAATACAGATACCACAACACACACACACACACACACACACACACACACACACACACACACACACACACACACACACACACACACACACACACACAAGCAAGTAACGAAGAATGGCATGGTTTAACCTGTGTGACATGATCCACGTTATCTATGGATCCAGCATGTAATGCAGACTGCGCATACTATGAATATATTATTACCATCTCTGTAAGCATCATGGTAACCTCCTCATGTTGTTCTGACAATTATCACTGATCAAAATGCATAGTGAAAATGTTATAGTGCTTAGTGTTACCTCACAAACAATACATTCTTACTATGTAATGTACAGTAATGGTTATGTCTCAACTCCACCGACCCCTTGTCATCATGTGATATTCATTGTCTAGGGATGTCATCTTACACCAACCAATATATGGAACACATTAATTTTTATAAACTCAATCTTTCAATATTCATTGTGTGAAATAAAATGTTAATTTTTCTAGAGGGTTCCACTTCTCGCCATCATAATATTCAGATATATAAACATTTTCTGGTGCACCCCTTGCACTTCCTATTACAAACAATAATGTGCCTAGCGCCCAGAGTCCTACACCATAAGTAATAATACTTGTTGTCCATGGGCAACTTCTTCAACCTCGTATCTTTCCAAGAACGTTTTGTTAACTATATGGAGATGAATTCTGCCATTTTGTATAGCATTGTTAATGCTAAACAGATTCACTGTAATGAGATATGCCTACCTTTGGCATGCTTGTGTTATTCATCAGTATGATGTTTATGCAGGTAAATAGCATGTGTATTGCTGGGTTAAGACAGTACAGAATGTGTGGTTTAACCTGGTAGCAGGCAAAGCATGTCAAGATGTCTTACTGCAGGCAGAGTCAGGTTTAAACACTAAGAAAGTGCCAAAAGTTATGGTAATCCCACCTCACTAAATCATTATACACTGACAAATTAAAAATGGGTGTGATGTATGGGAGGGAAACCCATCAGGTTTTGGTAATGCATCTGTACTCCATAATATTATGTTATACAGGTAGGATACCCTAGAAGAAACATACATGTACTGTGAAACATTGCATATAGTCTGACTGATGCATATTAATAGCAAATGCATAGTGCATTATTTTTGTTTTCTATTTAGAAATTAGCCAGTGTAAGTTTACCAAGTGAGAGCTTTTGTTGTAAAAGACTGAACCCAAGAGAGACTTATGTCTACTCATCCCCATTCATGTGTACCACATCATCCTTGCAAATGCCAGTGTACCACATCATCCATGCAAAGCCCAGTGTACCACATCTTCCATGCAAACCCTAGTGTACCACATGATCCATACAAACCCCAGTGTACCATACCAGTGTAACACATCACCTATGCAAACCCCAGTGTACCACGTCATCCATGCAAACCCCAGTGTACCACATCATCCATACAAACCCGACTGTACTATCCCAGTGTACCATATCATCCATGCAAACCCCAGTGTATCACATCATCCATGCAAACCCCAGTGTACCACATCATCCATACAAACTCCAGTGTACCACCCCGGTGTAACACATCATCCATGCAAACCCCAGTGTACCACGTCATTCATGCAAACTCCAGTATACCATATCATCCATACAAACCCCAGTGTAGCACATCGTCCATAGAAACCCCAGTGTACTACCCCAGTGTACCACATCATCCATGCAAACCCCAGTGTACCACATCATCCATGCAAAGCCCAGTGTACCACATCATCCAAGCAAACCTCAGTGTACCACATCATCCATGCAAACCAGTGTACATATCATCCATACAAACCACAGTGTACCACATCATCCTTGCAAACCCCAGTGTACAGATCATCCATATAAACCCCAGTGTACCACATCATCCACTCAAACCCCAGTGTACACATCATCCTTGCAAACCCCAGTGTACCACATTGTCCATGCAAACCCAAGTGGACCACATCATCCATACAATTCCCAGTGTACCACATCGTCCATGCAAACCCCATTGTACCCCATCATCCTTGCAAACTCTAGTGTACCACATCATCCATGCAATTCCCAGTGTACCACATCATCCATGCAAACTCCACTGTACCACATCATCCATACATACCCCATTGTACCACATCATCCATGCAAACCCCAGTGCACAACATCCATGCAAACCCAGTGTACCACATCATCTGTGCAAAACCCAGTGTACCATATCATCCATGCAAAACCCAGTGTACCACAACATCCATGCAAACCTCAGTGTACCACATCATCTTTGCAAACCTCAGTGTACCACAGCATTCATGGAAACAGCAGTGTACCACATTGTCTATGCAAACCCCACTGTACTACATCGTCCATGCAGACCCTGTGTACTACATCTTCCATGCAAACCCCAGTGTACTACATCATCCATGCAAACCCCAGTGTACCACATCATCCATGGAAACCCCAGTGTACCACCTCATCTATGCAAACCTCAGTGCCATGGAGTTACAGTGATTTAAGAACTGTAGCAGACTGATGTCAGTGTAGTGGAAGGCTCTTCTTCATTCAGCTTTGCTCTTTATGATTGTGTAGATATCACAAATTATTAGTGATCTTTTGCACTATATATCAATTTGTAGAACTCAGTGCAATGAGGTTTATGTACTACATTTTCACTCTTCCATATGTGTGATGGGTTTTTACTAATATGTACTATGATGGAATTCTTTATAAGTCCAACCCACAGTACTTATAGTGTATCATTATGAATATTCTGCTGCTTTGAAATTGTTGGCTAATGTGAAACATTGATATTTTATAGCCTGTTCAAATAAGTGGAACTTCTTTCTGAAATGGTAATGGTATTGTTGATCTGGAGGTGAACACTGTTCTGTATTCTTTTAGTGACATTAGGAAATTGTTTCTCTACATCAGTAACAAACCATTATGAAGATATAGTCACCTCTTCAGAATGTTTTTTTTTTTTTTTTTTTTTTTTTTGCTGGCTGTCCCTAGGTATGTAGGCACATTGCATGAATAGCACCTAAGCTGCGTATCATGAATGCACCAACTGGATTGCAGAGCTACATAACTTTCTGTCAGTAATGCTTCATGTTTAGTTTGAATTTCAGCTTATTTATTTTGCATTCCCCTTGCTAACACATTTTACTTCCTGGTGCAGCATTTGAAAAACTATTTGCCATGCATATTTGTGGTTTGTTCAAGTACAGACATATTGCATTAAAACACAGTGCCCTAATTCCTAAGTTCAAACTTGAAAAAAAAAATTGAAGTCTAGATGGAAAATACATATGGATCCACAAAACAGAGCCATGCTTGTGTAGGACCGATGGTTTGCCATAGCTATTAAAACCAAAATACAGTAGTAGAAAGATAGACATTTTCAGTTATTCTGTTGATTCAGTTTGGAAACAGTACAGTATACTCTGTTTAAAACTTTTCTGAAATTTCAAAATGGAACTTGGAACTTAAATTTGTAATGAGTTAAAGTAATGCAGCAGTGCTGTCTTGTTTTGTAAAATGATAATTACTCTTAAACCATTTTCAGCCCTAAAAGGAACACTGGAGTACTGTGAAATATTACATATGTAATAATTAATACAGATTAAGACCATAAGTATAATAGAACATGTCTTGCAGTATTATATGGAAATTAGGCAGTGCATGGGCCCTAGATAAGTTACTTGAAAAAAAGTACCCAAATAAGACCTTATGTTTATTCACACACATTCCTACTCACCTTACCATTTATTGCCTCTATATCTGAATATCAGGTGATACAATAATGTATTGCAACTGCACCCCACAAAAAAGTCTTTATATCCAGGTAAATACTATATTCCAGAAAATATATTCTTCACAATATTAAAGTAACCATAAAAATAATCCATTCTGAATGCTTTTCAGCTCTTTGCCTTCCTAATTATTAAATTATACTGTAAACAAATGCTACCCAAGGAATGCAAGCACACTGAACAAGCACCCATTCAGAATCTACACAGTAAAAAACTAAACCTTTCAGCCATTAAAGAATGGTAGAAAACCTATCCTAACACTATTTTCCACTGCCTCAAGCAAAGAAAAATATATCTGAATTGTAATGATGGGACATTCAGAAAACCATTCTTCTCTTACCCTTAAAACAAATTAACACTCTACTAGTTATCTCCATATGTCTGTTAGATGACCTATTTATATTATCCCTGACCCACTTTTAATCCATTTCCAACAACAAATGTATTAAAGGAATGTAGTATAATGCAAGTAGTATCACCAAAAAATGTAATATGTAAGAACTTTGGATAAACTCCCATAATCATGATATTGTAGCAGTAATGGAAGTCTGGATAAAATCCTTTGTCCCGGTCCCCTTCAATAAACACATCACACCAAATGACATTTGATGACCTTTACTAAACTTCTATAAACATAACTTTGTTAACCAATATTTATTAATTACAACTGAAGCATAGTATAGTTGATATTAATCACAGCATAAACATCCATGTAACGTTAACCAGGACAACATGACCTTGCTCATCCTGACTCAGTAAGCAGCATCCATACCTCCACAAACTTACTCAACTTATGAGCAGCATCCCATCGCTCACTTCCTTTACCACTTATTGAATTAAACATTCAACCAAATAAGCAGCATCCTAACCTCCGCTCACTAATTTTAATTATCAGGCAGTGTCCAACTGCACACTTTCTTTTCCCAACTCATTGAAATGAACATCCAACACTAGAGGAGGAACAGAAGAGGGCAAGCCTGCCCCTCTTCTTCTCCCACCAGCCTGACATGGCTGCTCTCTCTCTCTCTCTCTCCCCTAACAAACTTCCAACAAGGCATTAAGCCAAACATAGTAATGTAAAAACCACCAAATTCATGAATACCAGAGTGAACTTCAGAAAAAAATGTGAAAAAAAGACAAAATGATGACTGTCCACACAGATAAAAAGATAAGTGCTTTCGTTTAATTACAACAAACTTCTTGTTGTGATTAAAATGAAAGAAAGCACTTAACGTTTTATCCGTGTGGACAGTCATAATTTTCTTTCCACGGTTTTATTAAGCCAAACATCATTTGGTATACTCCGTCCTCTCTAACTAAACTGGATCTGTGTCATCACTTCCCAAAGCTCTATCACATAAATAGCCAAAGTAGCCAATTGCCTAAATGGCTGAAAGCAAACCACCGATACCTCCAGTGCTAAAGTAACAAACCATAACCGCATCACCTAGCACAGCCTCTGTATATTACTGGAATTCCCCCTTACCTAACTACCAGTAATAGCTTCACAATGATTCCCAGGTCATTACCTGCCAAATGTACTACCAAACACTAAACCTAAGCCACACAAAACCACCCAAGAATCATTGCACACTATCATGCCTAACTGCCACCCTGTTTTACTGCCCAATGTACCTAATAATGTTCAAAATAAAATTGTCTTTCCAAATCAATATAATGGCAATTCCGCCAACACATAAACAACCCAATATAAACAAGAAAACATTTAATGACATCATAGCCTTTACTGAGCAACAAACCACCCTCCAAATAGCTTCAATACATCCATAAAAGAAAAATGTCACAGGAGCTGTAGCCCAATAAACTTCCATTACCAAATCCAACCTTCACCACACAACCTATCTTCTCAATAGCCAATGTCTGTCAATCTTCATACTATCACATTTACCCCAACCCTTCAAACCAATGAACCACTGACCAGGATTAAGTTCCCCTACCCTTGTCACTTGTGTAACTATACTACTCACAGCTAACTCCTCCTTGACTAACTGAACTGCCTTACCTTGTTCCCAACCCAGAGAAATAACAAATCTTTATCTCCAACCTCCTTCCCACAAACAAGTGCACAACAAATTTAACCACTATGGCAATGCCCTACCATATGCCTTCCTTATAACAGGTGCCCCAAAGTCCTGCAACCCAAATTTAACCACTCTAACAATGACCTACCCCAACTCTACAAACCAATGAACCCCTGACCAGGACTTAGTAAGTTCACATAGCCTTGTCACTTGTGCAAGCACACATTTAACCCCTTCTGGCAATCCAGTATCATAAGCCTTCCCTATAAAGCTACCCTAAACTCCTGCAGCAGGCCTAAACCATGCCTAACTTAAGCCTTCTACTTCTGCGTACCCAAAAGAGGAACCAGTTTCTCATACCCACAATGCTCCATCAAAACCTTACCTACCTTCAAAATCATACATATACCAACCACCTCTTAGCAGCCCAAAGCACAAGTCAAATGATGCATATGTTAGTCGCTCTAAACACTTTAACCTGGTATGTAACTTTAGTAAAACCTGCTTGAGGGACAGATTTAACAGATAAGATATGACACCTTTAAAACAATCTCCCACTATATGTCAACAGAACACCTTATTGACTCTCTTCAAACAGAATTTGAACAAGTGAATGGATAACCGTAAGTTCACCCCAAGGCGTTCCACCCATGTCCCTCTTGGACAAAACAAAAGGTACAGCATGTGGAAGTAAGAGTTGAACTTGGCTAGTCTATAAGGGCCCTAGAACCCTAAGCCTAGTAACTTCCTATGATCCTACGATTGTTGTAACTCCACCCCACCTACCCCGAACCCCATCAACACTGACATGTCTTAATGAGCACCAAGTAAAATAAAATTACCTATAACCTTATCATGTGCCCCTCCAACAACCAGAACTACCACCCTAGCAGAATCCATTACCCTTGAAATCCACTTCCTTCAGGCCAGTAACTCTAGCGACTGGGACATCCACTGTGACAGCCTGCTTCCACCATCTGCGAGCTCACTGCATAATGCTGCAGCAACTGAAATGCCCCTCACAGCACCATTATTTGCAACCTCATTGCACACCACTCCAATGTCAGGAACACCCACACCCAGCAGAATCCATCACATTGCAAATTCACTTCCTTCAAGGCGCTGACTGATGCCTGTTCTGCACTTTCCTATCTGCAAAAGAAAAAGACTGTAAATCTCCTCCCCGCACAAACCAAAACTTCCTAATAACATAATGACATTAGGTGCCAAGGGCCTGTCTTGTTTCTCAACTGCGTAAAGTGCTCTACCAACTCAATTATTTAAGAGCTAAGCACTACATATGAGGGATAATATAAATATCAACATGCCTAGGTAACCTTGTGATTCTATACGAAACTATGTAGCACTACATGGACCAAATTAATTTCCGAAACAGTTATGGGAACATTTCTGTAAGCAAGCACTACAAGAATATCCCCATACTCTCCCAAACTGAAAGTACAGATGAAACGACATTCAAGTGCAATCTTGGCAGCTCCCCCTTCCATGTGCTGCTTTGTTCTCCAAGCGAATGCAACGACATATACACTGCAATAAAACTTAAGATGCTTAACAAAAGTAAAAGTAAGTAAAACACCTCCCTAATATACCCCTCCCTCTCAAGTGTACCCATATTGAGAAAAATCCCTCATTTGGGGTCCTAAAATTTCATGTTCCTCAAAGTTCCACACTGAAAATTCAGTTATACAATTTAAGGTAACAATTTAGCTGTTATCAGTGGCAAATAGAACAAAATCATTCCATTGAAAGGTACATTCTATAAATAAAATTATTGCATTTTAACCATCCTATAAGCTTCCTCAATAAAATTATTAGTGAGCCATTAGCAAATGTCCCATCTTACCCATTTGCACCACATTATAAGTGGCAGCATTCCTCCTCATGTAGATGGTAGGAATGACAATAATCAGGATAAAGAAAAGCAGACCATTCCCTACTTCTGCCAATACAACAGATTACAGAAACTGTGAAAGCATCTGTGTAAAAGAGGAGGCTTTAACAAACAAATCTCCCATAACATTACGGAATGTAAAGTCTTAGATTATCAGCACACAAAATGCACCACAGAATAAAAAAAAACACACCACACAGACCACTCAGCACATTATCACTTCACCCCCCCCCCGACTATCTACATTAAGCTGCCTGTAGAATCAGGGGAGTCAAGTCAAGAACCTTCCCCAATTTAATGAAATGGTCTAAATATGACAAAAAATCTGTCCAATTCTGTCTCATCTGGGAAGAAGCAATGTCCGCTTCCTGCGGATAGTGGTAAAAGTGCGAGCCAGCCATAACTACTTCCTAGAACAAAACACCTGGCCAAAGCTATAAATCAAGAGGGAAATGTATTTATTTATTTATTTTTATAACTGTAGTTTCTCCCCAACCCTCAAAGTGGACAGACCCCAACTTTGCATTAGCAAGAGTTTTATGAAGGGTAGGAAGTGTGAAACATGAGTGCTTGACATAATTTCTAACTTCAGATGTAATAATTACCCAGTAATTCACCAAATAACCACAATGTAATGAGAAATGGACTAAAATGAGACCAAATCTGGACATTCTGAGCATACCCCACATCCAGTGACACAAATAGCATGTAGCAAATGGCCAACTTCAAACGCAGATGAAGTGTAAAAGATGGTTGTCCATTTCACTAGTACAGTTGTCCAAACTCCCCAACTTCAAAAGCTAGACATTCTATGAAAATCTGTACCCAGGTATGTTGTAGAACTTCCCAAAGGACACAAAGTCTGTACTCAAATACATCTCAACCTCTTAGAGCAAGAATTCTGGACAAAGCCATCAAGAAAGGCATCAAGAAAATTACATAATTGACTGAAATGCTGTGGATGACTGCCTGTCCACTCACTCACTGTCTTATACATTACGATTGACCTCTAGAGTGTCCCTATCTATAACATCAGCTATTAGTGGAGTTTTCAAGGCAAGAGGGAGGAAAAAAATAGTCTGACAGGCTTTTCTTCCATATCAGACATGCACTCACACCTACAGTTTGGAGTCTCAGGAACTCCTAATGCATGTTGGTAGAACATGAGAGAAAACAGAACAGCAAGAGAAAACCCATGTGAACACACAGAAAATAAGCAGATGCACACACAAATAACCAATAGTGATCCAAACTAGCTAACATCACAATGAGCCAGAAATTCTACCACTTCTTCAACTGTCCCATCCATGCCTGTCCAGTATTGTTGAATATAAAATCTGGAGAACACAAGGACAGTGTTAAATATTGGTCTTACATGCTCTTAGATTTTCCAGCTTGCAAACGTGATTTGAAGGATCGTTAAGTATGACATAATTAAATTGGCATGCCTTACCTTAGCACATGATTGTGATAAATGGCAGCCATGTGTCCATAAATGACAGCCATGTGTCCTAATATGTACAAGTCACTGAGGAGAACATACAGCAATGAAATTTCTCTTCCGGAAAGTTTCCCTTCATGAAAGGTACAGTAACTTTGTAAGTGTATTTTTTTTTTATGTTAAGCAAGTGTAAAGGGTTGAAAGGGAGCCATCAAATATCTTCTTTAAAATTTTAAGCACAAACTTTCTGCTAACATCTCAGCAAAATAGTTAATTACTGAGTTTCAGAAGCTGCCACAAGCTGTCAAACCTCCTCCCTTCCTCTATATGGCCGTTAAATGGTTAACACACATTCCATTTATTTGTCTGATGCCCCAGCCCATGAAAAACAGTCACCTCGCCTTACCAATGACAAGGTGCAGCCATGACTATTCCACTCCCAATAGTTACTATGCAATGGGTACTCTTGCAGCAAAACTTAACCTCAGTACTATGTGTTTAAAAGTTCTGATCCTGCCACAACAATTTGTATCATGGTTCATACTATTTTTTTTTATTTAAGGGGACCTTAATTTTCACTGGGATCCCAAAACACCCTTTCTTCATGCAGTTTTTTCTCAGAGAACAACTTCACACTGACCATCATCACATCTAGCATTCTGTTGTCAGCTGGTTCATAACTAATGGAACTATTAAGCTGATCAGTATAGCTATTTCCACCATTACTAACTAACAGTGATATCAGTGCAACAACCTCCTCTTCTCACTCTCGGCACAACCTGAGAACAGTACCACAGTCTGTACAGTGAATGGAATCCATGTTTCTAAATTATGAATAAAACTAGCAACCACTGACGGAAACCCAAACATCATGAAAACTAACAGCAACATTCTAGAGTGCCTGCAAATTAAATACTTGTAAAACTGCACTAACAGAATCAGAGCTAAACTTGTGAGACAAGGCTTTATACATCCTGAAAGAATTAGTCTAAGAAACAGTTGCAGAAACTTTATAATCAAGTTAAGTATGTTCCTATATAACCCATGTAACAATCCAAACTTCCTATGGATGGAAGTTTACTAAATGAAGAGCAAATCACATGACTGCCGTAACATTATCCTTATGTAAGATGTTGCACCCGCCACTAATTTCTGAGATATAGCCAATAACATGGCTTCCCGTTTCAGCAACTTCAGAGAAAAGCTACAGTCTGTACAAACAAATACCACCACCACTTTGACCCTCAGAAATGCCACTCCATCAGCACAATTCCATTTCATAGGTTCATAGATTCATAGATATTTACTAGGCTAACATCCACAAGGGCCTTTTTAAGCCTAGCCATGCATCCCAAATCTCTGATAAGTGCTGATACCCTTGATAAGTGTAATCAGGGGCTTATGAGGCGAAACATTTACAGGTAGGGGCACTATAAAAACTTCTGATAAGTAGCACACTCATACCTCTTCTCTTGATTCATGCTGTTCACTACAGCTAATGGTTTTCTCAACAACTGGAAAAAAATAGTAAACAAAACCTACTGCTGCATGTGATCCATACCAAAATTTCAATACTACTGCCTTATGTTACAGAAATCCATTGACTTCCATTCACATCTTCTGTCTGAATACATCCTGCTTAGGCCAGTATTGAAACTTCTCATTCCAACAGCTACTTAATTGTTCCAAAACAAGACCCCTCCCTGAAAAAAAAAATCTGGTCCTTTAACTTCTCAAAATTTCTTTCAGTCTATAGTGGTAACTGTTATTAGTCTATACTGGTAACTGTTATCTATCACTTAAAAGGCATTTCTAAAGCTGTCTGAATCATTACACCTTAGCCAGAGACTGGAACCAATTGCCTCATACAGTTATAGATAAACCATGCTTATAGGTCCATAGGTTCATAAAGTACTAAGCTAACTGCCCCCCTATGGGCTATTTATAGCCTAGGCAATTTCCCTTTTGGTGCTTGAATTAACCTATCCCATTTCATGTTAGATTGGACTTGTCCATCCCATGGTTGCTAACTGTATGTTACCCCTAATGAGAATAACTGGGATCATATCACAGATAATTTGATGGGACCCATGCATGGGTAAAGCATTTAGGAGCTGCCTCTGTCCACTAATAGTAAAGTGAGCAGTACTGGGAGAAATTTTCTATTACTCATGCATAGGTCCAACTTGAACTTGAAATGGACAGGGATGACCATTGTGTTACATGGAAGGGGAGTCCATTCAAGAGCAGTGGTGTCCTCTGCCAGACATACCTGTCCCTCCAAACTGTTCTGTTAATGTTATAGATGAGGTTTAGATCCCTTAACTGAGTATTTATGATGCCATTTGATTTGCTGATGTGCAGTAGGTTCATCAGTATTGGCTTGCAGGATGACTTTTATGCCAGACACACAGGGCTTTGAGTTGGTACATGTAGGAAACACTGTTTAGGCCTTGTATCCTCTTAGTAAGGTATATCTGGAAAGACACATGCTAAAGGAGCATTATACTCAACAGCTGGCCTTATGAGAGGGGAGTAAAGGAGGACAAAGGCATGTCTAGATCGAAACACAATGCCTTTGTTTAAAAGTTATGCACTATAGCAGGACTTTCTTATGACAGTGGACACATGTTGGTCAAAAGTTTGATCACTATTCAAATAAGTTCCCAAATATCAAACACCTGGGTCACCTCTTAAGGGTGTATTGTCAATGTAGTAGATACAGAGGATATATGATACAATATTTTTTGACATTTAGCTTCAGTACATGATTTTGGCAACAGTTATTTGTTTGGGACAAACCTTCTTGCAGGATGGTTATATCATTCATGGATTCAATAACGGCTTCCAGCTTGCAGTCATTTGCAAATTTGCTCAGCTAGAGCCCTTTTATATTGGCTTTTACTTCAGAGAAATAGATGTCAAACAGGAGAGGTCCCAATACTGAACTGTGAGGGACTCCATTGGTGATTGGGCTATTTGTGGAGGTAGATTCCCCTGTTTTGGTCTCCTCTGCTCTATTTGTAAGTCAGTTTGGTAATCTAGTAGGTGATGTAGGGGTTTACTCCGAGTTTATTCAACCTTTCTACTATACCTGAGAGAGCGATTGTGTCAACCACCTTGGCCAGGTCATGCTATATGATGTGTGAGATTTTACCTTCACCAATTGCTTTGGTGACCTTTTCAAACAGGTCCACTAGGTTGGCTAAGCATATCCTGCTCTTGACAAATACAAACTGAGATGGGTCCATTGTTTAAAAGTACTCTGTATCCTTATTGATTAATTCTAGGTGCCTTTACTTATGAGGATGGTCAGACTAATGGGTCTGTAATTGCATGGGCTTGTGAAAGCTCATCCCTTATGCAGGTAAATGACAGTAGCCATTCTCCATTTATCTGGTACAAAACCTATATGGAAGCTGAAATTAAACAGTGCTGTTGGGAGGAGGCTAAATCATGCTTCATGCTGTTTAATATGCATCTGGGGATATTGTCAGCACCCACAGATGCAATCTTTTTAGCCTTTGATACCTTTTTAGAACTTTGCCCTGTGTGAAAGTTGAAGGCAAGTCAGTTTCAAATATATCTTGTGGGATAGATGGAGGTTAGAGAGGGGTAAAGATTGAAAAGAATTTCTTGCCCAGTAGATTCATATATATTCAGCCTTAGTGTAGGCAATATTGTTCACAATCAGCTCAGTGCATTGCTGCACTGTGCTTCTGAAATTATGAATATAACTAAATAAAAGGTCTTGTGATTGTTTTTGGCTTGGGTGGCTATTTAAGCCTCAAACGTGGCTTTTGTGGATTTTATTAAGCTCATGAGTTACTTGTTTATTTCAATGACAATAGCTCTATCATTCTGGGAATTGCACTTTTTACTTTTGGTCAAAATTCTCTTCATTTTATTGTAAAGCTTGTTGATAGGGTTTTTTTTCCCTGAAATTTCTCTGCACTTGTTCCTATGGAGTACAGCTGCATGGTTTACAGTCAAAAGGTCAACACTGACATGTACAACAGCCTCCTCCTCGAACATGGTAGGAGCAACAGTTGGAATGTCGACATTCATGTGTACATTCGTTTAGAAGGACGTACACAGGGCAGGGACTCACAGCATGGATGTAAATGGGGGATTTACAAAGTATGATCGACAAAAATTGTCAACTTTGTTGCGTTGACCATACAACCTAATTAATATGTATGAGTTGACGTTATTTGTCGTGGAAATCACTGTTCACGTAAGTGATTTTCATGTTTTTGATAGTAAACCCATCTGAATCTATGCGCTTGTTTAATTGCTGGTATAGTATGGTGGTGCACTTTTCTGCATATGCAGTCAAATTAATTGGGTTTGGTGAGGATTTGAAGCTTGCCATTGTATGATTTAGGATTAGGTAGTTTGACTCAGAGTAATTTCTCATGGTGATTTGGGTAGAAGGGGTGTCTGCTTTCAATTTTGTTTTGAATGAGAGTCTTTATAGTTAGAACCAGTAAGTGACAGTTCCTAAAAAAAATAATACTGGGGTGAACTATGTCTTTGGTATCAAATCCCTAGGGGGCAGATGTGGGCCATCTCTGGTGATGCAGCATGGTCTATTGATCATATCTTCTCAGACTGGCAAATACTGGACTTCCTTCAAATGGCACCGAGAGCTAAGCTAAGTATTGAATTCAAGTATTTTTTCTCATTATGTGGCATCAACCTTGGAGAAGATAGAATGTTGCTCATTGCTAAGCTCATACCTGCCTGGGACACATAGTGTGAGAGCTCCACCATGTCTGTCTTCATATAGTCCAGTGAGGTACATCTCAAGTCATTGACACCCACATATACTATGACAGAGTCATATTTATACCTGTTGTTCAAGGACCTGAGTATGTATCTAATCTGACAGACCCTGGCATGAAACAAGCAACTAACTATCACTCTTTCTTTGCTCAGCCTGGTAAGAGGTACATGTGCATGTCTTATAATGGAATCACCTATAACAAGAATGTTTGGTTGGGTAGATGCCTGCTTTATAGGCTTTGTTTGTATCTGTGACTTTGAGACTCCTTTCAGACTGCTTGTGGTATGTGAGGAGGTAGGTTTGACTAGCTTAGTATGCTTTATCTCCTGTGTTGTGTTTTGGAGTCATTTGGGATTTAGGCATGTTTGTCTTTAGAATCTCAGCATATAATGGATTATGTGTATTGTGATGGACTTGGAAAGGTGTGATGTGTGGTGTACCACTGTTGATTTTGGTGTATGAGTTTGCTGTGTGTGAGATTTTTGCCACCAAGGACATTTTATATGTACATCTCTCATGCACTATGTTAGTATGCAGTTTGAGTAATAGATGATCATCAAACAAGCATGAGACAATCCTAACACTGTGACAAGATATCCATTTCAGTGAGGATGGTTACAGATGTTGTGGGGATGTATTGGGCGATGGTTTCAACAGGAATGACTCAGGGAGCAGGGATGAATATGCCTTGAGTTCAGCTTATATAGGATAATGTTTGGGTGGACTTACAACTAAGACATGAGAAAATGCTTGGTTATCTGGTCAGGGGGTGTACTGCAGTTCAAGGTGTGTTTATTTGCACATGGCATGATTATTTGAGCCTTTGACCTAGATTTCTAAAATTGTATAGATTTTTCAGGTCTCTTATAAGGAAAAAAGCTCTTGTGTAGACAACTCACTAGGTAGTGATTCCAGTGATGGTGGTAGTACACTGAGTGCAGCTCAGCACAGCTTTTTGTCTTCACTTTTTTGGGAAAGGCTCTTTTCTCACAGTTTAGAACTTTCTATGTACTTGTATAAAAGACCCTGGGTGAGTGCAGCTCTGTGCAGGTTGTAGCAGATGAGATAGAGAGGGATGCAATCAAATGTAGCCAACAGTGGGGATCTGTGATTGCAGAACCTGTAGGAAATCACAGTTCACTTAGTTATATGATTCTGGGCTACAGGTCAATGACCCCAAGTATGTTTAAATTTTAGAAACTTTAGTTTTTATAGTAGAGTAGTGTAAAAAATGTACTTACTGTACAAACAGTAGGGAACAGCAGGGGAGTATGTACTTAATGTATCAGCGAGGGCTGGAAGGCTGTAACAATGTAACAGGCACAAGAACAAGGAAAGGAAAAACAGGAGCAAATATATCCATAGTAGCAAATGTAACAAACAGAAGACACTGGAATGCAACTTTAAGCAAGCAAATGATAAGCAGAATAAAAGTCTCTGGGAACAAAGATGGAATGCAAACAGCACAAACACACAAATACTGAAGTAAAAATTGCAACACTGTCATGATTGCAATCCACACTACAGTCTAAGGCAGAGATTTACCAGTAACACTGCTTATGGAAAAAATGCAGTAATAAATGACTAAATGAGGTCCAGTAGTTCACAGTTCTCCCACATTGTGAATTTAACTACAAGACCAATTTTCCAGACTAACTTAAAATATAAACAGTTAAGATCTACAAGTAATTCTACTAATAGAGGTAGAAGTGCAGTATAATGTATAAACAATGCCCAGATCTTGCAGTAATTCAAAATTCTCCCACAACTGCAAATGAAGCTACAAGACTATGGTCCCAGAACAAGTTACTGTTGCTAAATAACTGATACCGATGACAGGAATTGCAGAAATGTATCAAAATAAAGGTGACAGCTTAAATATGCATTGATAATGTATGAAACAGAGGCTAACAAACTTTAACCATCCAAAGGGAGGGCCTTTCAACTTTAATTTTCAGTGCCCAGTAAAATGAAAAGAGGAGATGAGAGATGGAGGAAATTCCAAGCCATGTACACAGGAGATGAGACTGGGAGAAGCTTCCAAGGCCAGATATACAGTAGGGTTAGGTAGCTCAAAAGCCTCCAAGCTTAAAAGCACATCAGGGAAGGTAGGAGGCAAGCAAAACTGATTTAAATAGTAAGATGAGTGCAGTAGTTGGAATGTACTTCCTTGGATGCAAAATGGAGTCCAAATACTTTGCTTTTAGTTTCAAGAGAGCTTTTCAGCTTCTGAGAGGCAAAGTCAATAGTGGCTGACTGCTCCTGTAATATAAAATACAAGGAGGATGGAAATAGCTTAAAGTTCTAGCCAATATTACTTATATTCCTAGAAGTGCCACCCCCCCAACTCTCACTGGGTTTAATTATCACAGGCTCCCATTAGAACTCACACAGGTGGCTAAACCTAGCTTTTTGTTTTAAGTTTGAAAGGGACTAAAGTTATTAGATGATCATTTCTGACTAATCCACTTAAGAGCTCATAAAAATAGCAATGAAATTTGTAAACCTCAAATCAATATATAACTGCAGCTTCAGATTCAGAGACAGAAAGTAGCAAAGAAGCAGAAAAAATGAGATAGCCCACTCATAAGTGATTTAGTATCTAGGCACAGCATATAAACAAATTGAAACAGCCTTGAAAACTATAAAATGTCTTCAATTAATAGCTTTAACTTCAGATTTAGAACAAACACAAAAGGACAACAACACAAAATGGATTTAAATGGTACTGCAAACTATAAAATTCCTTCAATTTATACCTTTATCAAAACAGATTCAGAACAAACACAAAGCAGGAACTGCACAAAACTGATTTAAATGGTAAGATAAGTGTATAAGTTTAAATGCACTACCCTGGATGCAAAATGGTGTCTAAATGCTTTGTTTGGTTTTAGCTTGAAGATAGCCTTGCAGCCTTCAAGAGAGTCACAGGCCATGTAAGTTCTAAACAGCAATCAGAATTTACCTTTTCACCCTGATAATAGTGTTATCCTCCAGATTGCTACTGTTCTGATATGTATTCAGTCTCCAAATCCCAGCCAGTACTCTATCCATCAGCATAGCATACCTAGCCATATAGAAGCTGACAGAGAAAAGTCTACATTGTTAGTAGAACAGACACCAGTACATGATGCAGTAACAGTTCTGTACAGCTGATTGTGGAAACAGACATATTCAACAAATTAAATGCATGTAAACTAGATGTTCTATAAACTCAGTTCTGAATCTATTAAATTTGTATCACTTTTATAACAAGGTTGTGATGGATAATGTGCAATAAAGGCCAATCCCTGTTGCTATTAACTAACAGACAAACAAACAAATATATACATTGGAGCGGCAGGTCTACATCTAGCTGCTCATAGTCACTGAGCTTGTAATGCACATGTGCAGAATGATTCTTGGAATCTATGGAGTCAGTCAGTTCAAGCTGAGGTAGAGCAGGATGTTAGGAGGGTTTCTGCTGACTTAGGCACATCTAGGCAAGTGGGAAAGTTTGTATTTTTTTAATGTTACATACGGAAAAACTGTCAGTAGTGCAAGCCATGACTCAGACAGAAAAATTAAGCCAAGCAGGAGCCTTTGTTGTGGCTATTTTGATGTAATACGAATTACTGGAGAATTAAAGGCTGACAGAAGAGGAAATGGTTGCTACTTTCAGCCTGGGACATATGTAGGTTATTACAGTGTTTTTGAAAGGAAGAATTCTAACAGTTACATCTATCCATCTGTCTGACTGCCTATCTGTCTGTCCATCTTCCTATCCATTTATCTATCTCTTTAATGTATTTTTGCTGATTTAACCAGTGAGTTTACATTTGACTGAATACTGTAGTTTTTTATCATCACATTTATGCTCAATGGGTTCATTGTAAGCCTCATTGTACTCAGAAAAAGCCCACTACAGTGTACTATAGATAATGCAAGTATCACCACAATTTTTGAACATGATATAGGCATGTTGCCTATGTGTCAGCAGTGATCACTGTTCAGTGTGCTGCAGTCAGAAAAAGTGATACTCTGTGTGTGTGTGCATGTGTGAGTGTGTGTGTGTGTGTGTGTGTGTGTGTGTGTGTGTGTGTGTGTGTGTGTGTGTGTGTATGTGTACGCATGTGTGTGAGTGTGTGTGTGTGTATGCATGTGTGTGAGTGTGTGTGTGTGCATATGCAGGTATATTGTACATGTAACTGTATATGCTCACATCTGTTTGTGTATGTGTATCTGTGTCTATAACTATATCAATATGTATATATATATATATATATATATATATATATATATATATATATATATATATATGTATGGATTCACTTCAGAATCTCGAAATTCCAAAACATCAAATTTCATGTGATCGAGACCATATGACCAA
>NC_056731.1:1794961927-1795101927 GCF_019279795.1 Protopterus annectens | reverse complement strand
TTTAAATTATAAATGCAAACTTTACTTCTACTAGTTTCACCAAAAAATCATGAGTTGTATTGAGCCCTTCATCTCAAAATCTTTAGCACATATATTCAGCCTGTCTCTCACTACTGTTTTATTGCGATCTAGCTTTATAAATGTTCTTATAATTTCTTTCCCAAAATTCATCACTGCATCTTTGCTGCAGACTACAAACCATTCACCAACTTCACCAACTTGTACCCTATAGAAATCATCTGTGAACATATGGTAGAGCACATACTGAAGTACAACTTCCTATCTGATAAACAGCATTATTTCTACCTGAAATTTGGTATGTAACCAGCAATTTTCTGTCCATCTTTGTAAATTTTTGCTAAGCTACTTAATTTTGGAGAGACTGAGATAGTGGTGCTCCTGTGGAAGGGAATTTTGGTAAAATGGCACATTTTCTGTAAAGGTTTGTAATGTGTTGGAGTTTTTTGTTTAAGGGAGGCAAGCTGCAGTAACTGGAAGGCGATATTCCTATTGGGAAAATATGATTCATTTGCCTATTGCTGTTCAGGAAAAAGGAATCCCTGCATCAGTAAGTATGTCTTTTGGAATCCCTACTCTAGGAAATAGTATGTTTATCTCCCTGGATGTAGATTTAGCATTAGCTTTATGTAGTCTGATGGTTTTAGGTTATTTAGTTGCATAGTCAAAAATAATTAAAGTATGTTTACATCCATTGCTGGATTTTAGTAATGGCTCAACAATGTCCACTGTAGTATGTCCAAATGGAATAGTCATGATATCAATGATCTTTTAAAATCTTGATGAGGGGGCTATCTTTAGGCACTCAGTGCATCCAGGACAGAAGTTCTAAATTTTCTTTATTATTCCACATAGCCTTGCTCATTCCTAGATGTCCTCCTAACACATGGCTATGAGATAGCCTTATCAGAAGGTTTCTGAAATGCTTGATCACCAACTATTGGCATATTACTTCCTTTCTCTCTTTACTTAGTTACTTTGTATAACAACTCAGTTTTGTAACTTGAAATATGGGCTCAAAGTAGAAATAACTTATTCAGCTTTTTCTCCTACAACCTTGGGTATATTTTCCTTTGTTATACTCAATGTTAAATCTTTCCACTATGACTTTTTAAAGTTTAACTTGCTGAGTTGATGATCACCTAGCTCTTAGGTTTTTTCAAGGTCAGTCTGTCATGAGAGTAGACTGTACTGTCTCTTCCCTTAGTGACACAAGCACTGGAGTCTCAGGGCCAAGCTCTTCTTGTTAAAATCACTCTACAACTAGTAAAATTAAAAAAACAAAAAAATGCAGAACTTGCTGCAGACCGGAAAGAACAGCCATGGGCAACGTAAACCAAATTTTATATATAAAAGAATTTTTTTATATAAAAAAGTTTTATTAAGCGCTTTTCATCTCTCTGGGTAGAGAGACTTCTTCAGATACTCAAAATTGCATTCTTGCCTTCTTATATCCACCCTAACCAATCATTTAACAACACCCAATTTACTATTAATCATTTAATTACCCTATAAAAGTTCTTACTTGCAACATCACATTCTAAAATTATATTAGTTGTCTACGATTTTTCTGACTAATAAAGGTAATAAAAATAAAAAAGGTAAAAAAAAGTTATACAAAAGTTCATAAAATGTACTTGTTATACATAAAAAAACTTTATCTCAAAAGGATTTTCAATTTCAGTATACACAGTATTGAAACTAGTTCATTCAAGCCTGGGAAATTGCAAGCACTTGTTCATAGCTGCCATAGAAGTTCCAGTCTTTCTAAGTTTAATGTTTCTGGGCCCCCTCTACTATTACTTTTAGTTTGATTTACACCTCTGAAACTAAATTTATGAGTGGGATACTCTGTAATATGCCTTGCCAAAGCATTTTCCTGTTTACTTTTGTTTATGCTGTATATGTGTTCGTACACCCGTTCTTTTAATTTTCTGTCTGTTTTTTCCTATAAAAAAAGCTGGACATTGTTGGCACTGGGCAAGGTGTACTATTGATTTTGACTGACAATTTAACCTGTGTCTAATTATGTATTCTTTGTCTTTCAATGTAAATCTCCTACCTGTTGTTATATAGTTACAATAGTTACACATTCCACATCTATACATCCCTAGTCTACTAGAAATTTTCTCAACATTTCTTTCCACAAGTTCCTTCAAATTAGGTCCTCTTTTATAAGTAATCTGTGGTATAGTTTGTACTTTTTGTCTTATAAAACCATCATTCCTTAATATTTCCTAATTTTTCAAGATGATGTTCTTTATTTCCTTTAATTCCAGACTGTAGGTTATTAAAAAGTTGTGTAGAACAAAGGTATCCTTCACTTGATCTATAATGGTGTTGTAAACCGTATTACTCATATAAGTGTGCTCAAATAAAATTGGTTTATATACACCACTTTTTCTCTTGTCCTGTACCTCTACAACCAAATTCTCTATTAGGGCTTTAGGCTAACCTCTTTTTATGAACATTTCAGTCATTTTAATGCACTCTAGATCAAAGTCTACATCCCTAGTAACCATCCGGGCAGCCAGAACCAGCTGCCCCTTCACCACTGATCTTTTTTGATGTAGTGGATGGCAGCTGGATAAATGCAAGTATGTATCTGAATATGTTTCTTTCCTGTGTATTTTTGCTATATATTGTTCTTCCACCAAATCTTTCCTTAACTCTACATCTAGGAATATTATACTTTCAGTCTGTTAATCTGATGTAAAATGTAAACATTCAGTAGTACTGTTGAAATATGTCAATAAACGATTAGCCGTTTCCCTATCCCCTTTAATTATCATAAAAATCTCATCCAAAAATCTTGTAAAATAGTGAATCTTATCCTTAATCTCATCTAACTTTTTGATGAGCTCATATTCCCAGTGAGCCATTACGAGGTTTGCTCCACTTGCTCTACAAGAGGAACCCATTGCTACCCCTATTTTTTTGAGGAAAAATCTGTTGTTGAATGTTATAAAATTGTTTGATAACACAATATCCAACAATTCTTCAATTAAGGTGATTTCCTCTCTTGGTACACCTCTTTCTCTAAGTGTCTGGCTCACCCATTCTATCCCTTCAAGATGGGGGATTGAAGAATACAGGTCCCTAACATCTACTGTTAGGAAATGGTATTCTCTCTTAAATTCCAGTTTATTAATATTCCTTAAAAAAGTCCATGAGTCTTTGCAGATTTGCCCTTCTTGTTTGACATATTTCTTTAACAGGCTATCCACTATTTTAGCCCCTGCATATGTAATGCTATTCCTGGCATCCACTAGGGGTCTCATTGGTGGGTCTTCTATGTTTTTGTGTATTTTCGGTATGCCAAACAGAATAGGAATTTGGGGCATTGGCATAGTCAAATAATTAAACATATCTATGTTAATTCTTGCTTCCATGAACATTTCATTAAATTCAGATTTAATATGTATATAAGCTATGTTTAACTCATGTCTAGACACCTCCACATAAGTGTCACTTTCTAAATAATTTTTCATTCTTGTTATATAACTTTTATTGTCCATTATCACTAGGCCACCGCCTTTGTCTGGCTTCATGATCCTTGCTGGCACATTTTAAGTTCTCTTAGTGCTTGCTTCTCCTTGTTACTTATGTTAAACACAACATTTTCATTATTACAAAAAATATCTAAACAATTCTGGACATCCATCTGGCAAATTTGTTCAAACAATAATAACACAGGATGCAATGGGGGTTAAAAGTACTTGCTATATGAAATTCTCTGCTATTAACTTCATTTTGCCCCAAACATAATGTCAGATTTAACTTCCTTATAAACAATTTAATATCAATTAAAATACTCACTCTACTTTATCTAACTGTCCACGTTTCCTTTCCTTATGAACCTGATACATAGAATTATCTTCCTTTTATTTAGAGCTCCTCTATTTTGACCGAACAGCGATATCATTAGGGTCCTGTTCAATATCAATTTGTCCCCTGGGGTATACCTCATTCTCTTTCTTCTTGTCTTCTCAGTACTACACTCTCAGGGTCAGTAAATGCCACCACTGTAAATTCTTCCTCTTCTCTAGGTTGTCCTCCATTGTAAGGGATTTATCTTCAGTTTACTGTTTTCCTTACTTACCCGCACCTTTTGCCTAGAGTCTTTCCTTATTTAAGGTTTTTGTCTCCCACTGACAGAAATGAGTTTAGAACTTTGACCAGGTACTATTTTTACTTCTTTAATTATACTGATGACAACTTTCTCATTGCTACATTTCTGCATTATCCATTTCTGGGGAGGGGTTCTGTTTCACCTTGACAGAAAATTTGGAATTCAACTCAAGTGTTTTCCCCCATATTCTCTAACTTTCTTTCCTAAGAATACCCTTTCAGGGAGTAATACCTTCTATTTTTGTTGGTTACTTTAACTCCCTGCTTTGTAACATATTCAGGCTGCAATGACATCTCTAATATTTTCTTTGCAATTTTTCCAAGTTGCAGTATTTTAATGTGCAGGTCCCTTCCTTTTACTGGTTCTGTGCTTGCAGAGTACTCTACTGAAGCTGCATTCTGGCATATATCTTTAACTGGTATAGGTTCTTCTTTTGTTTGCATTCTTAGCCAAACTGTACCTTTTGGAGTTTCTAAGACCATGTTTTGGTATTTGTCAGAATCAAACATGCTAATGCATGTGCCTGGTGCTTGTTCCCTCTCCTCTTTCCTTATATTAGGTAAAGGTACATTTTTATGCTTATTCACCTCTGAGTTCCCTCCCTGCACTAATAGGGTGGTCTCCTACAACATCTACCTTCTTCTCCTTTGCTTCCATAACTCTATAAAGTGGGTAACATGTTTTCCCCTATTATCACGCCATTTATTAAACTAGGAAAGATAGCAGTTGGATGGACTACTTTTCCAAACTGAGTCTTTGCTTCTGTCTTACTAATATGATACACGTTCAGATCAGCAGGAATGTATACCACTTCTACTGCTTTGATAGTAATCCTTTCCTTCTCACATATGTACTCTCCATTTATAAATGTTACCATACTGATGGAGTCTAAATGTATTTCTTAGGTAATCTGACTCCTTGCAGCTGACCACGAGCTGCTTTTAGTTGAGTTGCCTCTTCTAATTCATTAGGTCTGATGAACCTTATTAGTTTCCCCAGATAATATCTGACCAGTTTTTGGGGTGGTGAAAATTGAAGGCACCCTGGGGCAGCATCTCAATGCTACCAAGGAATGTTTTCCTACTCTTAAGCTCTCACTCCCAGCATGCATCCATCCTGTCACAGAAAATGACATCTAATGGCTTTCTGGCACATCATTCTCACTTTGAAGTGACTGAGACAGAGCTCCACCCTTCTAAGTACAATGTTCTCATGCACCCACAAGCCTCAACCAAGCATCGAGCATGAGGAATTCCCAAATGCCTGTACCCATCCCCCAGGAAGAGCATACCCATTCTCCCACTCTGTGCTGTTGAGCATCCACATTACTAATTAAACTTGTTTCATCTGGGCCGTAAGGGCTTTATTCCTCTCTGTCAACAGTGCAGGTTATCTGAATCTTAACGTTTTTGCAACTGTCTGTCATCAAAACACTGCACTTAATTAACCTGGCAACCACCAAGTAAGAGAATGAACTCTCAACCATTCTAGAAGATATTTTATTACAATCTGTAGGTATAATGTCTCTAGCTGCATGCTCTTCAGAGGTTATAGTTTCACAAGTTTAACTGTATTACTGTCAATAATACAAAATTAAGTGATTTGATAATTGGCCTGGCAACAAATTCCCTACCTTCGAACACTTTCTCTCCTCAGCATCTCAAAACATCTCTTATGAGACTATCATCCTAGGTGATGTCAATATTGACTGGAACTCCTTTAATTCCTTCCCTCCCAGTACTAGCATCAATCTCTTTTGATTCTCACAACTCATTACCTCTCCCACCTGCATGAATAAACACACAAATAACAACACTACTGTTGACTGGATCCTCACTTCTCACCCAAATCTGTATCACAATGCCACCACCCTACCTGACTCTCAGTGACCATCTCCCTACTCATGTGATATGACACTCACTTAATCTGCTTAAACCTCAGCAATACAAAGACAGCCATAATCTCTCTAATTTCTGCCCAGATACCTTCAATCATCTTCTATTCTCTATTAACTGATGCTTTCTTTATGCCCTGCCTCTCAACGAGGCTGTCTCCAAATTTAATGACACCTTCCTGAATATCCTAAACTCCTTAGCCCCCACTAGAAAAATAAGAACAAAAACAAACTTTCCTCCATGGCTGACCCAGTCAATCCATAAACTAATGCTTAAATGCGACAGTGCCTGGAAAATCTGCAAAAAAATCAAACTCCCAGTGCCATCTCCAAACCTATAGAGAACTTAGGAACTTAACCAAGAAACAAGTTGATCTGGACAAAAAAACAATACTATCAAAAACCACTAGACAACCCCAACTACAACCCTAAAAAGTTTTTGAATAGCATCTACAAACTCTTACATCAAGGCAACCCTTCTAATCCTAGCCTCTGTCCTAACAGCTCACCAACAGACACTGCCTCCTTTCTTAATTCCTTCTTCATAGACTATAAAAAAAATAACTCAACCTGGCAACACCCCCCTCCTCTTCCAATCCCATTTCCTCTAACAATTCTACCCAGTTCTGTCTTAAACCTGTCCCTACTGCATACATAAAATCTCTTCTTACCAAACAGAAAACTTGCTCCCCCTCTGCTGACAATGTGTTTCCTCTCTTCCTTAAATTTGCAGCTAACTCTGTTGCACATCCAGTCTCTATATTAGTAAACAGTTCAGTTCAAGAAAACACAGTTCCCAATATCTGGAAAAAATCATATGTCATACCCCTCCACAAAGGTGGCAATTAAACTGAACCAACCAACTACAGACCTATCACCATACTATCCCCCCAGCCAAAATTCTAGAAAAATGTATTCATAACCAGCTTCTTAAACACATCATTCAAGACAACCTGTTATCTCCCACATGGGTTTCCATCCTCATTACAGCAACTCTGCAGCTCCCATTTATTTTACACAGACTATTGCCAAAACACAGGACAATAACAAAGTAGTGTCTTGCCTCTTCCTTTATCTATCTAAAGCCTTCAACACTGACTCCCATGCCCTACATATCTCAAAACTTTCTTCACTTAACCTCTCCTCTTGTACTATACTATTGTTCTCCAGTTACCTGTCCAACAGACTCCAGTCCATTAAATGTCTTTCCTCCTTCTCTACCTTCTTCTACATCCAAACAGGTGTCCCCCAAGGATCAATCCTTGGACCGATCCTTTTTAATATCTTTACAAATGACCTACACACTTCCTGTCCATACTCCTGACTAATACAATACGCTGACAACTCCACTATTATCTTGTGCCCTGATAACCTTCCCCACCTCCTTGGTCTTACTCAAGATTCCCTCCTTTCAGTCAAAAATGATTGACCAATAATCAACTACTTCTCAATCCTAAAAAAAACTAAACTTTTACTCTTCTTCCCCAAATCTTTTCAGCATCACAAAAATATCTTTACAATATCTCTTCTCTTAATAATATACTCATCTCAGTAAAACCACATATTAAACCTCTTGGTGTAATCATAGATGACCAACTAAAGTTTGACATACATATTCAGCAAATCATCAAAAAGGCCCACCAAAACGTAATCTCCTATACAGACATAAAAAATACTTCACTAATAACTCTGAAGGCTCTCTAGAACAGACTTTCCTTCTCCCAACATTACTTTATGCAGCCCTTATTCTCACCAATATTAAATCCAAGCTAATAGCTAAACTAAAAATGACTTACAACAAAATTGCCAGATTCACTGCTACCCTTCCCAATCACTCTCATCACTGCACAGCTTTAAAAAAATCTACAATGGCTTGAACTCTATAACCAACTCCTTCTTCTCCAACTCTACCTCACACACTCTCTTAAATCAATCCTCCTGCTGTCCTGCCCTCATGGACCTCATTACTCCCTACTGTCCTAAGCATAATCTATGTAGCACTGACACACCTCTTAGACAACTACAAACCTAATAAAAATATTGACAAGCTTTTGTACACCTACTCCATCGCCACTGCCTGGAACAAACTTCCCCTTTCTTTAAGAACAAACAGCAATTTTCTCAACTTCAAAAACTTCTAAAAGACCTTTTTACTAAATCCTGGACCTATTCTTGTCCAACTTCCTCCTAAACTAGTCCTGCTTCTCTTTCCCTTCCCCTCTCAGCTCTTTACACTCTACCACAACTACTCTCTTTAAGTCCTTAAGAGATTCTGCCACCATGAATTTCTCTTTGATTGCAAACGTCACATGGAATCTAACTTTTAATATTTCATATAGTTAATATGAACCACAGCTGTTTGAAACCTAAATATTATATTTGTACTCCAGTATGTTCTTTTATAACTTGTATTTTTGCCTGTTTGTATAAATTTGCATGTATGAGGTTTTCTGTTTCTTGTACTTGTTTGTCTGTGGAACCTTTCTCCTCGAGTCTCCGCTGAAAAAGGGCTATGCAGCCCAGGCAGACCAACCCAGTTAATCAATGTCAACTAACTAACTAACTAACTAACTAACTAACTAACTAACTAACTAACTAACTAACTAACTAAACAAATAAATAAATAATTTCTTTGACATTTAGAGCAGAGAATGTCTAAAGCTGTTATTTTTTGTTATCAACATTGGACATAAGCTTCCTAAAGGTCTAGACTACCCTGGTTTATACAGCTTCATTCCATTAACACTTTTTGCACTAGCAAAATAAAACTTGTCTATTTATTGTCAGCCTGGCACACTCATTTTCATAAAGCAATAGCTATGAACCTTTTTCAAATTTATTTTATTAATATTATGTTGACTCTGAATTTAACCATAAATTAATAATGTGCTTTAAGTTCCCTAACTGTAGTCTTACATTTTGTTATGAGACTAACAAGGAAACTTTTGAGCTTGTATCTTTGAAGTAACACCAGTTCTAGTAAATTTTTGATGTTACCATACTCCTAGTAACCAGCCCTCTCCAGGTCCATGAAGGCTGTCAGTGTTTTTTCAGTTAACTGGACTGTTAAGATTCTTGCCTAGAGCGCTTACTCCAATCCATCTAGTTGGGCAGTAAGATATGTGTCATAGCTCTCCTCCTGGAGAAGTTGTTCTAATGGTAGCAACCTCCTTGTGGAAGCATTTACCATAGCTACCACAATCATCTCTTCAGCTGCAGCTACTATGTTCTATAGTAATTGTTCTACTATGGGCATCTTGGAACATACATATGCACAGAACTCCACCCCACAACCCACTGAAGTCAATGGGAAATGCTACTCCAAAATGAAAAACACATGAAATGTGAATAAATGGATTATACAATGATCTTGGTTTTGTGACATATGACATTTTATGTTTTGGCAGTTTTTAGCATGATAGCTGTAACTGATTTAAGAAGAAATATTATAATGTTAACCATCACTTGGCCAACAGTCATACCAGTTTACTCATGACCAGTTCAGGTTACGCATGAGAGCAAAGCCTGAGTGGATAAGTGGTGATGAAAGTAACTAAACATCCATTGTCAGTAGGGCAGTTGGTGATTATTGTTATTTTATACCAAATTTGTTTAAAAAACAATTATTTCTTATCTTCTTAAAATTAGCCCACTGAATAACAGAACAGACCATTGCATAATAGAATTTTTTATTACAGATGCCCCATTAGACGCAAAGGATACATTGAGGTATCTAAGTACTGTACTGTGTATGTGTGGTGAATGTCTGAAACCAACAGATACTGTTGAAAATTATTTTACTGTTATTTTAATATATATTCCAGTCTCTATGTATTTTAGTGCAAACTTAGTGAATGAAGGTTTTATCGCTTTACCTCAACAGAAAATGGGATTTCCTGCCAGTGTATCCCAATACGCAATTGCAGTCACTCAATTAATCAATCAGTTAAACAATCACTATTTCCACATTTGAAGTACATCAGTAGAATTGGCTTTGGGCCAGAAAACTCTATTATTTCAAACTGTTTAGAGATTCTTATGTTTTGAAGTACAGAATAATGTCAGTAATGCTCGATACGATGACTTTGGAAGCCAGTAAAAAGGTACTTACAGATATATTGCAACTTATTAATTTGGAACTTGCCACCTGACTGGTAGGTACAACAGATTCACTTCATTTGCAGTCAGGTAAGTGGACATTTGTGGTGGCAATTCTATATTACTGCCTCTAAAAGTACTTCATTCAGCCAGTGAATAGCTGTGTTTTGGGGTCTATTTTAGAAACAATATAGAATTCATAATGTGCTGATATAGCATTTATATTAAACTTTATGATATTTCAGGATAAGTATTTTAGCCCAATCTCTCTTACTCTCTAGAATCACTTAGCACCTAAAGTCAAATAGCATTTGTGCAAGAACATAAATGTTAACAAGCAAATACACTCTGGTATTTGTTTAAAAGAATTGAATATTTTAATGTACTGCAGGGCGTGAGGGGTCTTCTCAGGTAGCGTTATTTTAATTGACTGTATTTTGACAAGATTTGGAATTGTATACAGGAACAGGTAACTGCAGAATACATTCAGCATGCATCATGCATACGATGTGAACAATAATCCTTTAGATTTTACAGTCACAGTGTTTTTATCAGATATTGAAAAAGTCATAAATGTAGCTATCATCAAATATTTCAAAGCTGTAAAAAAGAAATATTGCCAAAATGTAGTGAAGATACACCTTTAATAACATAAAAAACACAGTTAGTGATTTTATCACTATCCATCACAAAATTCATCAGACCAAATAACAAATTACTTCAATTTGCCTACCACAATTGGGTCAATAAATCCATTGCCCTTATTTGATTGTGTATAGAAGGGAGACTTAAAAAAGCCTGCTAAAAGTTATTCCTACTTCAGTATAATATGGTATAGATGTGGTTAAAACTAATTAAAACTGTTAGTTGTCATCTAACATCTGGTTTGTATGAGGTTTTCTTGGCTAAGTGACAATGTGTATTCAGAGGGAAGGTATTTGTTCATAGCACCGATGAGCAAGAATGGCCAACTAAAGAGCAGGGTTATCAGTCTCTTTATTGCTGGCAAGAAGGTGCCAAATATATACTTGTGATTTACTGGCAGTAGTATAGGGTCTACATTTTGTAGTATCATTTTAATATTTCTGTAAACTGACTCTATTTCCACTACAATCAATAAAGAAATGCATGCATATTTAAATGGCTCCAAGTTTTTTATAAATGTTCTGTGTGCTGATTATCTTTTGTAAACAGTCTTTTTCTGTTCCAAAGCTAACAACAGTCCTAGTATCTCACATACCCTTATTTAAAAAGATTTGTGCAACAATAGATACCATGAAAGAGATCTACCTGCAGTACCGAGTGATTTTAAGTTACCTATTTTCCTTTAAAATCTTTTTATTGATATTTTTTGTACACCCGATATAAACAGAATTGAAAGTGCAATACCATTCATTTTGACGTTTTTCAGTATGAAACATGCATTATTATGAAAAGGTATATAAAGGATTAAGTATAATTTCTAGGTAGAAAACCTCTGGAAGAGCAGATGCTTATTCAATACAATGATTTTTAATGCGCTTTTCACCTCTCTGCCTTCTGACTGCACTCCAGAGGTGTTGAACCCATTTATTGCTCATTTACCATGGGCTAGCACTGGATAAGGTGAGAACTATCAGAGGTATCCATCATATGTGCAAACATGAAGGTGTTTTGTGCCCTTCTCTGCATCTGTCTTCTCCTTTGCTGTGCTGAAAATGGGTGTTTTCATCCCGATAACCCAATGGTCTGGTTTACCCCTCCCATATTGGCACTGTCGGAGAGTTTCAGTACAGACCGTCTTAATTAGTAACTGGTCCCCATTCGAGAGAATTATCTGAAATCACTACCTGCTTAAGCTGCACAATTAATGATACAGTCCTAAGGAACATTTTTTTATGTTATGCCCTACTCTGTTCCCTGGCAGCTGACGTGTACACCCATAACAACATTTTGGTGAGCCTGCAATACCTTCCCCAGTGCATGAGATGCAGAGATTATTGTCAACAGCTTGGCAGAGTGAAGTGTGTGCCCCTGACAAATGCTGCATACCACTTCCCTACACTTAAATAGTTACCAGCAATGATGTGGTCAGACTGCCTCTCTCCCTGAGAAGGGGGCTAGACACCAGCTGCCTCTCTCCCTGAGAAGGGGGCTAGACACCAGCTACCTTTCTACCCGAGAAAGGGGTTAGGCACCAGTTACAACGCATTTTCTTTCTCCCTTTATCAGTTCATCCAGGGTTTGGGCAGCTGATTGAACTAAGTTCATCTGCATCACAGTCAGGACTTATTATATTCTGTAACATATGCCACACTGATAGAAGTGAATGTAAAATGTCCTTACATGCTTAAATTAATAACTGCTGCTATTAGATGAGGTGACTTGAATTTATTATAGAACAGATAAGTTTTTTTAAACATAATGCTTCACATCTGCAGATGTCCAAAACAGAATAAGCACTTCAGTTTTAAAACTATACTGAAAAGAACATTTGAAATACCAGGAGATTAGTAATATGAAAGAACACAAGAAGGCTTGATTTCACAACTAGCAGATGTCATCTCAAAGTATGAAGAGATGAGCTAATTTGTGGTTAACGTTTATTATGCTGAAGTATACAGGAAGAAACAAAGCTACTTGCTAAAGACCAATGAGATGCATCCATTAGAAGAGAAGAATCAAGAAGGAGGTCATGGTGCCAATGGAGATGCATCCATTAGAAGAGAAGAATCAAGAAGGAGGTCATGGTGCCAATGGAGATGCATCCATTAGAAGAGAAGAATCAAGAAGGAGGTCATGGTGCCAATGGGATGCATCCATTAGAAGAGAAGAATCAAGAAGGAGGTCATGGTGCCAATGGAGATGCATCCATTAGAAGAGAAGAATCAAGAAGGAGGTCATGGTGCCAATGGAGATGCATCCATTAGAAGAGAAGAATCAAGAAGGAGGTCATGGTGCCAATGGGATGCATCCATTAGAAGAGAAGAATCAAGAAGGAGGTCATGGTGCCAATGGAGATGCATCCATTAGAAGAGAAGAATCAAGAAGGAGGTCATGGTGCCAATGACACCATTCTGGACAATGATACTGTGAAGCAATTGTCATCTACTAAAAATCTACAGGTCCGCCTAAGACTGATTTGAATGTGCCCCACAATATTAAGTACTATAGTTTATTTATTTGAAACTGATAACTGGGTGTGTGAGCTGGACCTGGGACCCTTTCCAGCCATGATCCAGGCACAAGGCAGACAAGGTACAGCATGTACAGTGAGGGTATTGTGCTGCTAAAAGTTCAAAAGCGCAAGTGGCATACATAATCAGTAATGTCCAGTATATGCACATAAAGGAGGTATGTCCATTGCACACTGCAGATAACATTTCAATAAATGTCATGAGATAAACAAAATAAAGATACAAAATTGGGCAGAGCATACATGACAAAGCAAACGGGAAGCATTGCCTTTTCAATATGAAAGAAACAGAGCCATTATGACATTAAGTCAAGGAGGGGAGGTTAATTTGTGATAATTTTACAACTAAAAAAAGAAAGAGCCAGATTGGATACCATTTTTATGGTAAAAGTAAATGATTTCAGGGTCAAGAATAACCTCATCTAATGTAAAAAAATGTAGACTTTATATGATTTTCCATGACATTAATGTAATGCAGTTATGAGTAACAGAATGCTATTAAACTCACCTAAGGTTAAATGTCTAGCTGTAAATGTTTTATTGGAGAAATGTATGCAATATATATTTCTGTCTTTTTAATTCAATGTAATAATACCAGGATATAAATCATTATGGAGTAAATAACAACAGTTGTAAAAGAGAAGCCACTCAACAGACATCATATCACTTTGTGAATTTCTACTTTATTTTATTTAACATGCATGCACAAATGCCATAGTCTGAGAGGCAGCTTCATTCTATTTTTAAACACAGTGCTACTTCCCCTCATTTATGCTTCAGTTTCCTGTTTTACATGGACACCCAGTGCAACTCCTAAGGCTAATCTCTCTTTACCTGTGGTTGCTTGCCCAGAAATACCACCTCCTTAGCTGTCTCTTTACAATTGATTAAGCTGTCTGTGATTTGCTCTCCGGCTGCTCTTATTGCTGAATTTTTGAACCTATTCCTAATACAAAGTCTTTTGGGAAGAGGATCTTTTAAGGGAAATTGACATTAAACTTCTTAATTTTCTTTAATATCACCAGCCTGTTTGAATATACTTCCAGGCCTCTACCACAGTTTCTTGTAGCTTTGTCTACCTTGTAGAATTCCTGTCTACAAAACATTTCTCAGGAGCAGACTTCAAGTAGTTTAGACTTATGCCTCAAAGCATGCTACCTTTTTTCATCCACAATTTTGTCTGAAAATGCTGTACCTTATCAATTACAAACCTTAGGTACTGCCCTAAGTGATCAACTCTCCCCACTCCATAACCCTGTCCGGGACAATCTGTAGACCTTCTGTGATCCCTCAAAATTCATTTAGTTCCTCCTTCAACATTCTCAAAAAATCTCTGCCACCAGTGCTGTTTGGTAGGACAATTATGTGAATCCATCCTGGAGTCATTCTCTAACTGCTGACATTAGATGCACCGCACATAGGGCTTCCTTTAATTACCACACCTCCTTCACCAAACTATTCTTGTGTTTAGTACTGAAATGCCCTTTGTGCTTCCTGTCTATCCCTCCCACAATCTAGTCATGGTGACCACTAAGCCAATGAACATTTAAAGTACTCCTGTCAATCTTCTCCTTCTCATTAGCTAGCTTTTCTTTACCATTTCACCTTCCAATCTTCCCTGATAACATTCAATAACACTTCTTTGATCCCCCACGGTAAGCCTTTTGACCCATAATCTTCAAGCTCCTCACCTAAATGTCTGTCTTTCTGCAGATTCACATGTACCATGCTCTTTTGCTGGCTTCTAATTCAAATGTGCAATAATATGTTCGTTTTCCTTTTAAATGGTCATATTTTACACCATTGATACAGCGCTGTCACATCTTTTTTATTCTTTATGTGCTTCTTATGCATGAAACCTATTGCCAGTTGTTGTGTTGTCTGCAAAAACCATGCTATACCAAATTTTTTGATCACCTTGGACCTCATCCTATAGGTCCAGCCCCATACCCATGCTGACTCTACCAGTCATTATCCTAACCTCCTGGACTTACTGTGGTAGTATTGAGGTCAGTGGAATTTGTCAGGGTAATAAAGAATTAAAAGAAAAAGAGAGGGGAGGGGTAGTCAGTTTTTATTTTAGTCATTGTAGATGATACTACAGTTCTAGACATATAATGTGCCAAAATGAAATGCAGACAAATTTTGAGATATTATTTTATGAATATTCTAACTTGTATACAGTGTAGAGTCACAAATGGTGAAAATAGTCAAACCATTAATCAGGCTGGGTAGTGAGAATACTGTTACTGATGTTAGTTTGTTATATAAAGTCACACATCAACAACTTGAGAGACTTCATAGATTCATAACTAAAAATATCAGTGGCCTAAAAAAATCTTAATTATCTGAAGAGGCTGGCAACCTTTTCTCTGTACTTTGTATCTTACAGACTCCTCCATGGAGATATGTATCTTGCCTTTTGAGCCATGAAAGATCCAACCTTATTTGCCCGCCTATTCCTTTGACGAACTCATTGCACCTCAAATACTAGGTTAACGGAACTAAACCTTCATCAGCAGATAAATAAGCCAAATTGGCTTGATAGAATCTTATCCAAATTGTCCTTCAGCCCTGGAACAAACTTCCATTACATGTCAGGCAGAGTAGCTTCCCTTACCACCTTCAAGATAAACTTAGATAATTAGATGGGCAGCCACAAATTCTCCTCCAGCTTATCCTGTCTTACCCTCCTTCATGCTAGAATGAACCTTGAATAGCAATTTTTTTTGTTGGCTTGTAATGGTCTGTAGACCGATTGACTAGTTCTTGCCTATAAATCTATGTATCAATAAACTGGCAAAAACATTGCAGTATGCCTAGGGGCAGCTGTTTACTTCAAAGCAAGGTGGACTGTCATGGGGAACTGAATAGATGGAGCTAACTGGAATAGGATAGAGCTATAGACAGTTTTAAATTAATAACTGGACAGCAGCCTTTGCATGTGCTAAGTTGTCTTCTAACAATCCTTTGCATGTGCTAAGTTGTCTTCTAACAAGCCTTTGCATGTGCTAAGTTGTCTTCTACTTTAGACTATGTGTCAGAGTTAGTTTGAGAAAGAGAGTTCATTACAGAAGTATGAAGTGGATGAACATGTTCTTGTATGATATGGCAAAATACAGCCCTGATTGCTTGAAAATGTTTACTTGACTTCACATGTGATGTACGTACATGTAATTGCATGTAAGTGCATTTTGCGCAATGAAAATATGCAAAAATTAAGAGGGGGGAAATCCCCCCAATAGTTCCTTACTTTATACGTACAACAGACACAACGATATATCAATGAAACAAACCTATGGATAAGACCCACTGCTCATACATTAGAAGAAGGAGGAAAGAAGGAGAAAGGCGTTAAATCTGCAGTAAAGGCTGGAGAATCATGTCGAAACAGTTCACCAAAATCCCATATTAGATTATTTAGTCATGTGATAAGCAGAAGACAAGGCAGGAAGTTTAGCTGAATCAGCATGAAGCACGAACCTGTACATTAAAAACAAAAAAAAAAACAGTATGGTTGTAAGAGCTTCAGAAATATGCTTTGGTAAGGGAGTGATTAAGTACAGAAGCAGGCAGAGAATGGTAAAAACAAACTGTATGAATGAATGTTGAAGAGTAAAGTGTTAACCCAATACTGGGTGTGAAGGGAACTGATGTTAACAAAAATCAGTAAGAAACAGGAGACAAAGAACAAGAATCAGAGACAGTAGCAGTAGCAGCAGTATCAGTAGGGCAATGTGGTATAAACGAGGCATGTAGATTCGAAAGCTTAGTGTAAAAGGATATAAAAGTATTAAAAGACATAAGGTGAAGAAAATTAGCAAAAAAGATAATGTGCCAGGTGTTGAAATATCCATTTAGGGAAGGATGGGAGGAAATGGCCAAACTGGCTTAAATGTCTGGGGGATGTTAGAAGAGTCCCACCTCAGCAACAGCTTCATCCCTTCAGAAGTCTCAGAATAACAGCAGTTGCATCAGGGGACTTAGTATCCTCGGGAGTGGAAGCCCACCAAGAAATGATGTAGGGTGTGTGAAAGTATGGACTCAAACAAGGTCCAAAGTGGCAAACATTACATTGTGCTTTTTTGGCCACTGAGTGAGGTAATAAGCACGTATACACACACACACACACACACACACACACACACACACACACACACACACACACACACACACACACACACTAACTATCTGAAATGTTGGAGCCACTAGAGTAAGTCTGAAAACACAGAAACTAGAATGGCCAAAAAAGCAGACTTATATATATATATATATATATATATATATTGGAGTTGGTATATATGTTTGTGGGGATGTGGGGGTGCAGGGGGGCTTATCCCCCTGCAAAAAAAAGTTTAATGGAGAAGAGTGATGTTCAATATTTGCTCTTCTCATGGGGGTTAAAGGTTCCATGGTCATGATGGTAGGGATGGGTAATGAAGGTGCAAAAGAATAATTTTAAAAAATGCTAAATTTGGATTTGGTGACATTTCACATAAAAATGAAGATTATAGTACAAGAAGTTATACAGGACAGTCAAAAGCCAGAATGACAGGGAATTAAACTAACTAACCAAGAGAATTAAACAATGCTCAGCACATAACATCCTAAAACCTTAAAATGTTTCTCGTAAAAGAAATGAAAAAACTAAAAATGACCAAGTTATTACACAGACAATGAGCACAATGTGACATAAGTAAAGAAAATACTTATTTTAAAAGCAATTCCAAACTACTAAGACCTCTGACAGTATCTTCTCAATTTGAGCATTTCCATGCTCCATGTAAGTACAGTGCTGTAATAGTCATCCATTAATACAGTTATCAGTCCCACAAAAGAATGCCACAAATACCACTTTAATCAATATGGTTGCAACAGGAGGACATATCAACAGGTATAACTACTCTAAGCTCAATGGAGTCACTACCAGCATAACTGCCACAATATCTCTTCCTTTCCAAATATAATTACAAACTGTATCAAAATATCTCTATTGCTTGTATAATACAATATCACTTGGCAAACAAAACAATACAGTTTCACAATGAAAACAGGCTTGACAATAACAGATTTTGAATACAATCTATTTGATGCAGTTAAAGATAATACATACACTTCTTCCCACTTTTCAACTCCCAGTAATGACTTCATAAAATCTATCCACTGTATCATCTTAATTTCACAAATTCTAAGACATCCATCTCCTGTTCACCTTCCTTCCCTCAAATCAGTCTCATATTCTTTTTAAATGCTCTTTCCTCCATTGCAACCAACTTTTCATCTACATTTTCTGCTTTACCACCCAATCCCTGATTTCAGTTTCACAAATCGACCACCTATTGCTTTTTTGACATCTTGATGACCTCTAGCGCACGCAGACTGAGCCAGATCATGGCCAATGGGGCCCTAGGCAGGGAAATGGATTGGGGCTCCACACACACACACACACATACACACACACACACACACACACACACACACACACACACACACACACACACACACACACACATACACACAGCAGCACCCCCCACTGTGATTCCAGTGTCCCATTAGTTGGCCGTTTCTCCCTAATTACCATAAATAGTGTCCAGACCTGTCAGTGTGACGCTATTTACTTCTTTACTTCTACACTGATTACAGATATTTGAATTTAATTTAAAAATGTTATGTCAAATTTTATAGCAAAAACACTGATAGCCATTGGCTAAACAAAATAATACAGCCTCAAAATGAAAACAGACTTAGCATGAACAGTAAACTTCTCTGACCTTGAAACTCACAGTATTTGAGACAACATTCAAAGAAAATGCATCTGGCTATTTGCAGTTTAAGTTTACGTTTGCCTGCTTTCAAAACATAGGCCCCTTGCACACATGTTTAGGACTATGCAAACATGATTTTCCTGATAGAATTAAAGTATATTCTTTGTATAATACAGCATATCTTGCTAAACAAAACAATGCAGTCTCACAGTAAAAACAGGCTTGGCATCAACAGTAAACTTTTCTGCCTTTGAAATTCACATCAAAAACTGTGCCCATTAGTTTGTTGTGCCTCTGCTGGACAGAGGCACAACAAACTAATGGGCACAGTATTTTTTCATATAAGGGGTGGCGTAAGCCACAATAATTTGGGCTAGGCTTATAAATGCCTTAGGGCAGATAGCCTAGTATAAACCTATGAACCTATGAACCTATGAACATTCATTTAAACTACAGCGAAATCCACAGTCAAAGAAAATGCATCTGGCCAGTGGAGGCAGGAAGTTTACCTTTGGGCTGTTTTCAAACCATAGGCCCCTTGTACACATTTTTAGGACCATGCATACATGCATGTGTTCTTTGAGTCATCTTCCTGATTGTATTAAATTATATTCCTTTACATATTTATTTTATTTTATTTTACAGTTGCTTACCGGGGGAGTCTGGCTGGGAAGGCTGCCCATTTTTAGCAGAGGCCTAGGGAGAAAAGCTACATTATTAACAGTACAATATTATAAAAATAGGAAGAATGTATTACAGTAGGTGTACATTAGAAAGCTTATCTTAATACAGTATAAAATTATTGTCATACACAATTTGTAGTGGTTACATTTAGCAGTAGTTATATATAGCACATTATAGAGTGGACTGCCATACATTCAAATACACAAAGTGACAGTGATAACACTTTGAGATAAGAAAGAATAAAAAATTGAAGTATAAAAGGTGAGTCATATCTGCATTTGTTAATCTAGAGTAGCATAGCTTAGCTTTCTGAAAAGGTAAATGAACATGAGAATTGTTTCACTTAATACAATATAAAGTTGATATCATATACAATTACATGATGTGATTTTAGGATAGTTAAATTATAATAAGATAGTGTACATACTACAGTGAAAAAAGACAGTATTATTAGACACAAGTGATAGTGTTAGCCTTATGTGAATAACATCCTAAGCATGCCTTACTTAATACAGCATCATTTGTTAGTGTGTAAATTTGTAGTTTTGAATATTTTTTCCAGTAAGCAATGAAACAAAAAGTATGAACCAATAATGACAAAACTACACATTTCAGAACATTCCAACCATAAAAATCCACTCAAACATCTTTCATTATAATTCACCAATATCAGTCAATATGCACAATATCTGTAGAAGTAAAAGTTATCTGAATAATTACACATTAAAGAGATCTGCAACCAATCAAGTGGTTGCTGTTGGCAAACAACTTTACATTTCAGTGTTTCATCTACAAATGTATTGCCTGCTGCCCTTGAAGAATAAATTGCCTATGTTACATAAAATAAAAAATGTTAAGATAGTAATATAGCAATAAGGAATGGCTGTGCGGCCCTTGAAGAATACATTGCCTGTGTTACATTAAAGAAAAAAATGGTAAGCTGGTAATATTGTAATAGGGAATGGCTGGCACACTGACAATGGGTTCATACTTACTAGGCATCTCTTATAGAGGAGGACACATTCAAGAAGGGCAACAACCCCCTCCCTTAAAGAACACCACATTACCAGCAATCCATCTACATGGTGTGGGAGTAGAACTTACGGCCTTCTGCATCTAAAGGAAGTATACCAGCTGTTGTGTTACTAACACCGCTTACCAAGTCTATAGCACAAACAGTGATGGCCATTTACTAACAGAACAGTTGTATATTGAAAACAGCAACAGTAAACTTCTCTACCCTTGAAACTTACAATGCCTTGAAAATGCACTGAAACTCATGACTCCTTGAGCAGTCTTATAGTCAGTGTAGGGGATTCAGGCTCTTGTCTCCTGTAACCAAGGTAGTAGTTTGAGCCTAAGCAAGTTAACTAACCTACCATCACTAATGAGGGCATGTCACACAAACACACACACACCTTGCAGAAGGGAATGTGTGTATTGTCAGCTTTACATTCAATGGAAAAGAAAAAGCAGCAATAAGAGGAATGCACATCTTGTCTCTTAAATTCTATACATGGGAAGAAGCAGCAGGAATGTTTAAATGTGTGTGCATCAATGCATGCAGGAATGTAAATCTGCATTGCATGCAATGTGTATTTTTAAAGAAGACATGACATGTAATTTTTTTTTTAATTAAAAAATAAATGCTGTGGCAGCTCCTGGGCCAGTGCCCCCCAACCAGCAGGCCCTAAGCAAATGCCTAGGTAGCCTAATGCTGGATCCAGCTTGGCACGCAGAAATTCAATATCAACAATTCCAACTACTTATAATCTTCTTCTATGCATTTCCAATGGTCCTTATGCCATAGTCCAAATTTAATATCTTCCAGCATTCTCATTACTTCCTTAGTGTTCATCTAAATCAAATTTTATTATTCACAGGACAGTGCTACAGATGCATTTATGCAGTTTCCCCCTTAGTCTCATTTTCAGCTAAAGCTATTACTTTTCCTGGTATTGTTTGGACACTAAGACCGATACATTTTGCAGCTTCCATCACTGATATTGCATTTCATTTTTACTTGTAAAAAAAAAAAATCACTTTAACTGTGATATAGACAGCAAACAATAGAGATACCCAACTTTGAAAGTACCGTGAAATTTCAATTTATGTTGCAACCAGATCCTTGATATTAGTCACTGATGAGTACTTTAGACTTTTTTGGAATGTTTACATATTTGACATGTAGTCTTTCAACTCCATTGTTGTTAGCTATATATGCCACATGCTGGTACGTTAACTTTGGGCTGTATCATATTGGAACATTGGCCACAGCATGTATGGAAACATATGCAGGAATTTATGGTCATTCTATGCAGGTTTGCTGAACCTAATTGTTTATACTCAGAGACCAAGCATATCAGGGGCATGATTTTACTTCTGTTGAATGTGTCACTGCACATTTCAGACACTTCCTGGAAGCATCCTACATTGCTTTAATGAATAACTACTGGACTGTACAAGCATTATATTGATTTATGTGGTCATTATACCTATTATTTCATTAGCTGTAATGTGTAGTTGATCTTGCTCCAGGGTTACAGTATTGAGAAGGTATAATGCAGGTTATTATTTTTGGGGCTGTTTGAAGCATTTCTCCATTAAAATCTTATACCTCTGGACTTCTTCTGTTATAGTTGTTCTGTTTGTTGGTCATGAGTTTACATTCCTTTGATGCCCAGCCCTGTTGTCTGATGCTACTAAAACAAGTATGGTTGCTGATGAAGCATCTGATTTATGACATTTATTTCCAGAACCTCCAGGTTACTATGATGTATATGTCATATTACAACCAACATTTCAGGTTACATCTATTTTCTTTCATCTGCTTCTGACATCCATAGATGCATGTTAGATTGGAGCAAAGTAGTTATGGCATGTGAAACAGGATTTGTATTGCACAGACAGCCACAATGCAATACAAATCCTGTATTCCACACTGATGCTATATGCATTGTGTGTTCATTGTTATTTATTCCTGTATATGCATTGTAAAACATAGCTCTTAGCTGCTTTTACAGTAGTGTTGTGGCTACCTTCATGCTGTTAGTATATATGTACATTTTAGAGTGTTGTTTTCATTGTTATTCTCCTTGTGTGTGATTTGTTTTCTGCATATGATACTCCATATCATACTGGGTTCGTGCACCATCTCTTCTCTGTAATACATACCTAGCAACACTACTCCTGAAGGTGTCTGCATATGCAAGGATTGTTGTTAAATCTCATTCTCAACTACTGATGACAGAACTTCATACCTTACTTTGAATGTTTGCAGTTTGTGCTGGAGTGTTATGCTTTATATTTGCTTTCATGTTAAGATATACCTTTTCTTTTTGCTGGTATGCTAACAAAAGTTTTTGCTTTGTTTTGGGTAATTAGCATTTTTATTTTAAACATGTTTAATTAGTATAGAATGTTTGCAGTTGCTTATGCACTGCTGCATTACAGCTTGGCTGTGGTGTTATGTGTGCAGCTTTCCATGTAGTTTCTTATACTGTTTAATAACCATCATGTCATTGGTCCTTCCCCGTCTTTGTTTCAGATATAGTGCTCTGATTAGTTGTGGCAAGTGTTCCACTGCAGTTCCACATCTAGCAACCTTTCTGTAATCAGTCATCACTATTTTACATTCATTTCAACTATCCAGCCCCTTTTTTAAGCATAATGCTGTTTTCATGACATTTCCGTAGCATAGCATAGCATAGCATTGCATTGTTATCTTACAATCCAACTAGTGGTGTCCGTAAGAACTAATGCTGATCCTTTTTATTTGTTTACTTACTCAAGATGATACACAGACTATATTATTCCTGTTCTGTGAAGTTTATATGGGTTATCTCATTATTTGGATTCTAATTCCAAAATAAAATTTAAGAACAGTTACCTTAATGTTCTACAGAAGTAATAAAAGCATGTTGCAAGAACCCGGCTTTTTCATAAAGGGAATTGAAATTAACCCCCTACTTTCTGTAATTTTATGACTGACTAATCAGTAAAAAAAAAAAAAAAAAAAAAAAAAAAAAAAAAACTAAAACAAAAATCTAGTCAGGCTAGACTTTTCCCTGTGTAATACCTTGAAACCTCTTGTATTAGAGGCATCCTGCATATATCCCATGTTGCCTCTAATACAAGAGGTTTCAAGGTATCACACAGTGAAAAGTCTAGCTTGATTAGATTTTTTTTTTAGTTTTTTTTTTTTTTACTGATTAGTTGTTCTGTGCGACCTTGGTATTCATTGTTTTGGATTGTTGGTTGGGATATTTTGCAGTCACCCCAGTGATAATGGACATCAGTTGGGTACGACAACCCTGTGTTTCCAAATGCTAGCCAGACATTCCACTTATGCTGTGCTGATGAGGTTGCAGGAAGGCCGAAACATGCATGTCCACAGCTAGTGGGGTTTGGCTTTATTGGCTTGAGTTTGTCCATAACAGACTTAAAAATAAAAAGTCATGGACATTCAGAATTGCCATATAGCTGAAACACCTGATGTCCTTATGGGGTCATTTGCATATATCCCATGTTGCCTCTAATACAAGAGGTTTCAAGGTATCACACAGTGAAAAGTCTAGCTTGGCTAGATTTTTTTTTATTTTTTTTGCTTTTGTTTTACTGGTTAGTTGTTCTGTGTGACCTTGGTACTCATTGTTTTGGACTACCTAATAGTACATGGAAGAGATAAAGCTCAACGCACTACAAAGAATTCTGATTGTGTCTCTGATCGTAACCCTGTATTATGTGTTCTTGACATGGATACTAAGAATAACCTGCTGAATTTCTTGGCATCCATGTATCGAGCACATAATAAAGTGTTTACAATCGGGCCTCACTCATAATTCTCTGTTATTGATAGCCTTTATATTTGTGCACATAACTTGCAGGACAGCACAGCTGCACAGTGAGTAGCACTGTCACCTCACAACAAGAGGTTCTTCAGTTCAGTTCAGCTGGGATGCCCTTAGTGTAGACTCAACATGCCCTCCCCTTGTTCACTTGGATTTTCTCCTGATACTCCTATTATTTTCCCCAAAAACATATGCTAGGTGAATCAGTCACTTTAAATTATCCACAGTTATGTGTGTGAGTGGCTGCCAGTCTAGTTTCATTCTGTATTTGCTTGCTTAGCTCTGTAGTCAGCTGCACCTGTTTGGGGGTGAGGTTGCATTAGAAGTCACATTCAACTCAGCAGCATCAAGTAGACAAAACTTAACAGCTACACTTTTGTTTTAAACTGAATTTTTGGAAGTGGTGCTATGTGTTTATTTCTCATGCACTTTTTAATACGCTCACCCCACCGCTAATGAATATGTTCCTGAAAAGCATTCAGATACTGGCTCATATGTTATACATTGCAATAACTAACATGCTTAAACATAAGGAAATGATAGAACCTTTAATGAGTGAATCTGCCATCTCTTGGCAAAGCTGCTTTGATTTTTAACTGTTAACATTTGACAGAAAAAATCATCTTTATATGTATTACTACTTATGTTATATCACCACAACATAAATATTGATGTTTCAGCCGCAAAAATAAGTACTGCTACTTTTAGAATGGTTTACTGGTTCTGCTGGCATCCTAATTAAAAGGATGAACACAGTTTAACCAGTTATGAGTTGTTTTCCTATTTAATAAATAGTGGTGATTTAATGTACATAGTTTTGTTTGGCTGCATAAGTATATATTTTTTGAGTTAATATTGCAATTTACTTTATTAGAATGTGCTGGATTGTACAAGCTGGTGGTGCATTTATAGTGTTTCTTCCCTTTCTTCCATTGTAGGATCACCATGGAGGAGTTATATGTATAATTTAGGGAGAGTGGTGTTTAGGGAGTGCTTACCCTCCCTGTAAACAACATTTTTTTTATTTTGTTTTTTTTTAGCTTTGCTGGATTAGATAACATGGGTTTAGATAAGTTATGTCCTATAAGTTGTGTTTTTGACAAAATGATAAAATCAGTCATATGCCACACACTTTAAAAAACTTTGCCAGAGTTAATATGCATTTAATTTTTTTTTTATTTTTGCATAATAATAGTTGTAGCTAATCAAAGTTTACTACTTCCTTTTGAAAATTCAAGAGCCGTTGTTCCCAGTTTCCCACAAGTCATTGCTCTACCTACACGAGAACATAATAGAAATGGAAACAGACACAGGCAGCTGCCCATATCTTTTCCATGCGCCATAAAGATTATGCTGCATACAAGGTCACTAAAGGGACAAACAACACACACTAGTAAAAGCATGTAAGGAGCACAGATATTTATACAGATCTACCAGTTCACATCATATGGCCTAGCAGCCTCCTTATTCTGCATGCAATTTGAAAGCCAGCTATGCCATCTATCTTTAAGTTAAACCGTCTACTATTGGATATACAGGGAATACCCTTCTACTGAGTAATCTAGCCAGATGAGCAACTCTATACAGCTGTTGCACGCGAATATGCATTAACAGCATGTTTCAAAATCACAGAAAGTGAAATGAGTCCTGAAGCACCATGTGATAAACATTCATCTGCAGTCTTGAGGACTGCATTCATTGACAATAATAAAAAACAAAACAAAAGTGCACCCCCCCCATACCACAAGCACTCAACTGAAATTTAACACCGACATAGTATTTAGTTTTTAACTTTTTGCAAAATTCTTGTAAATGACAGTACTGCAGAATAAAAAAATATGATCTAGTCTTTGAAAAGTTCTGCCAGACCAAACAATATTAATCTTGTGAATTGGAGTCTTTTGGATGACAATCCATCCATTACTGCCATTTTCCGTGAGCTGTCTGGTTTTTTTTTATGTTATATTAGCTGTTGCCCTGCAACTTGCATTACTAATGTCCTCCTGTTAACATTTCTCTGAAGATGTGATGTACTGAAGTCAGTTCTTGTGGCAAAGTACCTCATCCTAGCTCCCTGTATCACATTAGAAGTCTTGCCTACATCTAGACTTGAATCATGCTGCATGCCTCCCACATCTGAAGAGGTTTTCTTATGCTCACACAGCTGAGTCATTTCCTACTCATCTCACCTCTTCCCTTTATTTCCTACAATTTCATCTCCTTGTATGAAACTGAATGTTCCAATCTGGTTTACCTTTGAATTGTCGTATGCTGTGTGCCCGACATGCATAACGCCAAAAGTACGGCTGCAAAAAACGACAATGCCGATTCACCATGTGTTTGAATGGCAAATAAGCGAATGCTTTTTTTTCCCATTCAAACACATGGATCAAATATTGGAAATGGCTTTCCAGCAAACCATTTTCGACATTTGATCCTTTGAAGTTCTCCATATTTCGGTAATATGGGTCACACAACAGGATGATTGCATATACCATGTGCGACAAAACAAAGGTAATCCTCCTCACTGTTCAACTGGAGGTTTCTCTGACTGTTGTTTTAAAAATCTTCAGGCCTCTGCCAAGTCCATAAATCTAGCAACCCTGTCCCATGTTGTAATGAAAAGTGTTGAATAGTAAACTATAGTGGCTGGGAAGCTTTGGGGCACCATCTTCCTTTTTAGAAACTTTGACTTGTTTCATTTTCACTACAAATGGGGCAAGTAATCTTCCAGAAATCTAATTGAGTTCTGCTGTCATAAAATTCCCTTTCCTTTTCTAACGTTCCTGCATCAGCCATTCCTTAGTACAAAAAGACAAAGCAGCCAAGACATGCCTTGGTGAGTTTATTCAGGGATGTACTTCTTTGTTTCTTTTTCTTTGCTAATTGGGAAAGTCTGACAGGGTAGAACCTATTTTCAGTGGTAACCTGAGGAGATAAGCTCCATTACAGTTACCGTTTTGAGAAAATAACATTGTTACAAGGCAGTACACAATATTTACATCAATCTGTTGCAAGACATGGCTATTTGCAATATAGTATGGATAGTCTGTACAATTTTGGTAGAACAGTTTCCGCAATAAGTAAAGTGCATTTTTTAATGTAGAAGACAAATGCTGTTATGAAAATATTTAACGTTCTTTGATTTCTGTACATAAAGTTAGTAGAGAGCTTTACAGGTATGGAGGCATTGTGAGAGGAAAGGTGAGAGATATGTAATTAAATTATGTAGGTGGAAGAGATATAAGCAATGCATAAGAGGAGAATGACATTAGGATGTGATTGAGAAAGCAAGGTCAATTATTAGTTTTGAAGAAGGTGTTTTTTTAAAGGAGAAGTTTCTAACTAGGCTACATGTTAGGGTTTGGTGGGAGTCTGCCCATTATGAATATCTGAATGTTTTATTATGAAAGGAGGAGGTGGTTGTAAATAAAGTAAGGGGGTATTATTTAAAAGTGGTATGAAGAGGGAGTGTATTGTTTGGAGAATAGGAAGGCAAAAAGGTTAGACATATATACATTTTATTTTATTTATTTTATTTGACATTTGTTAACCGGGTTGGTCAAGCTTGGCCAGGAGCCCGTTTTCATTGGAGACCCGAGGAGAAAATCTCCAGTTATAAAACAATTTAAGATTACATAGGTAACAAAAAAATAGAAAGTACCATAACCAAGTATCACTCCAAAACATATTAATACAAATATGAATCAAACATATTTAGATTACCATAAGAGGATTGTCTCAAAGGAATCAGTATATGAACCCCTTTTTATATATATATATATATATATATATATATATATATATATATATATGTATATATACAGGATCTGGACACATGCTTGACTAGCATATGTCCGAATCACAAAACATCGAACACACATACACGAAAGCGCTTAACATCGATAAGCGCTGAATGTGTGCCTGTTTCGTACATCAGACTACAGTGCAGGTAAGGGAAAATTTCCCTTTCTCCACTGTAGTGCGATCTTGGAGTGAGAATAATAAAGTAGGGGGGATGTGGGGTGCAGGGGGGGTGAAGCCCCCTGCAGAAACGTAGATTTTTTTTTGAACTACACATACACTGAAACACTTTTCGATGTTAAGTGCTTTCATGTATGTGTGTTCGATGTTTTGTGATTCGGATATATGCTAGTTGAGCATGTGTCCTAGACCCATATATATATATAAATATATATATATATATATATATATATATATATATATATATATATGTGTGTGTGTGTGTGTGTGTGTGTATATATATATATATATATATATATATATATATATATATATATATATATATAGATAGATATATAGATATATAGATATATATATAGATATGTACAAACAAGTTATATACAAGTGATCAAACAAGTGATATGCTAGTAGAAGTCTCAGCCTGGTGATGAACATGAGCATGACCAGAATTGGTTAAGGTATTGTTTTAGCTCAGTTTTATAGCTTGGGAGTTTGCTAGTCATTTTTACTTTTGTAGGCATATCGTTCCATATTTTGGAATCATAACAGGAGTATAGTAAGTCCCCTGATGAATTGTTTGCCTTGTTAGTGCTTAGTAGAAATGTTTTCACTAGAATGGTGGTTTTTAATGGGGTAGTGGGGCAATAGTATGTTTTTTAATGCAGCACATTTTTTCTGCATAGTGTTTAAATTTGAATGCAGTAACTATCTGAGAGTATGTTAGGTAGTTGATTAGCTCAAGCCAGTATAACTACTTTAAGACTAGGATTTGGTTGGCTCTATGTAAAACATTGGTAGCAAATTGAGCTACCTTGTTATAACAAAAAGCTGCCTTGGATTTAAGTTTAGAGTTTAGATGGAAACAAAGATGCTGAGGTTAATTTTTTTCTGGCTGTGTCTTTAAGGTTTTGCTTCACCCTGTAAGGGGAGTCTGGTTTCTGGTGGGGCTTTTTAAAGGCTTGATATATATGTAGATCAAATTTAAGATTGTCATCTATTACAATGTCCAGTAATTTGGTGTGTATTACTAACTCAATTTCAGTGCTGCTTACAGATGTAAACGAGAAAGATTTTTTTAATGTGGAAACTTTTTTGTGGTGTAGGCCATTGTTTTTGTTTTATTGGGATTGGGAAGAAAATCTGATTTTTTTCAGCCAAATTGTGATAGAAGAGAAAGAGGTTTGGGTGATTTCCTGGAGTCTGGACATTGTTGGGGCTGTACATGTTAAAGCTAAAACATTTGCATATTGTACTATACTTGCATGGTCTATTGGAATGTGAAGCTTCTTTGTGAATAATTTAAAGAGAAGGGATCCTAGTATAGAGCTCTGTGGGGCTGCTATTGTAATCTTAGAGAGAGGATAAGATGTCATGTTGCCATTTGACTACTTGTTGTTTTTTTAATAGAGTACTAAGGAAGCATGTAAGGTAGGATTGGGAGAGACCTATAAAAGAGTGTTCAGTGAGTAGATGTTGGTCTGATACAGTGGTGAATGCTTTGGTTATATTTAGGAACATGGTTGACACTAGTCTGCCATTGTTCCTATGCTGGTTTATGGTGCTGAAGCATATAAGAGTGGTACTTGTACTATGATGGAGTAGACACCGTGCTGTTCTTCAGAGAGAGAGAGAGAGTTATTTGAATTTAGGTCTGATATGAAATGAATGTGGATACATTGTTCAAGTATTTTTGATAAGGGAGGAGAAGATCAATGGCTCTGAGTTATTGAAATCTATAGATGTGCCACCTTTATGTAAAATTATAATAAATTATGTTTTCCAAATGGATGGGAAGTATTTTTAGATGCAGATCTATTCATCATTATAAGCAGTTGCATCAGCAGGCATTTGTAAGTAGTCCGAGGGGGAGCTGGTTAGCAGATAGGGTAGCTGGTTTTAGCTTAAGTAGGAGCTTTCTAATAGTGGAAACAGGTACTGGGCTGAAGTAGTATAGCTGAGGCTAGTTAGGGTAGGATGCAGGTATTGAGAGGGTATTGGAGTTATTAATGTTTGTGAGGGACATTATTGTCTGAATGAACTAGGAACTTTGTGAGGATTGAGACAGTAGTATTGTAGATGTGGGCGGTTGTTTGGCCTGGACGTAAAAATGTATTTATGAGTGATCAGAACATTTTTGGGTTACTTGATGTTTCTTTTGGAGGTTGTTATGATAGGTTTGTTTAAAATGTTTGATGTACCATTTTGTCATGTTCTTTAGATGTCTAAATAGTCGACATGTATTTTGTCCTCTGTTTTTTGCCATTCTTTCCAGACATTATCACAGTGTAGCATAATTTTCTTAGTGTCTTTTGTTAACCATGGTGCAGGGTTGGATTTGATTTTTTTTTTGTATATACTGCAGCGAAGTTAATAAGATTTTGTAGCAATATACTGTTGTTGTATGTAACAACAGTGAAAAGGGCCATGGAATATAGTATTTTCCAGTTATATTCTGTTATTGTTCTGATAAAGGTCTCTTTATTAAAGTTGTGAGTTATGAACTTGACTACAGATGATATATTTATCTTGGATAATGTAACTTCTGACTGCACAAGCTTGTAGGTTCATAGGTGTATACTAGGCTAACGACCACTGGAGCCCTTAAAATCCTGGCCATGCAACACAAATGTGACCCACAAATTTGAATTATATTGGAGTGATTTACTGACTGTCTCTGTTCATCAGAAACATAGGAGCCAGACCAGGGGTGAATGTCCGATTACCCATCCACTGATCCAAGTTACCTTTAAGTAAGAATAGGGAGGAACTGGGTGGGGATCCTGTTCCAGAGATCAGGAACTCTCTGAGAATAGTATCTGTCTCTCCAATATGTCCTATTTATGTTGCCAGCAAAATTTAGGTCTTCTAATCTAGTAATTCCAATGCTATTTGTTATGTGGAAGTGCAAAAAATGCATCAAAACAGGGTCCAGGGGTTAGGCAAAGGTCACCTCTCAGAAGTCTGTATAATGCCGAGTAAAGAGATGGGGCTTTGAAGTGATCAGTGCTAGGGCATTGTGTTTACCTCTTTATTCTTTTTATAAGGAAGCTTTGTGGATGTTCCAGTTGCTACATGCGCCTGATCAGGTACGTACTAAATGGGGCATTATACTCTATTATGGTAGACAAGTACAGTGGTATGGTAACATCTCTGGTCCTAGATGCCATGCCCTTGCTTATAAGTTGAGCGACATATTAAAACTTTCTTACTACCTTAGACACATGTTGGTCAAAGACTAGGTTACTGTCTATATGTGTTCCCAGATCCCTAAAGAGTGAAACAAGTTTTAAGGGTGTTTTATTGATGATGTATTTACCCTGGGTGACAGACCTCCCAAAAGGTACTATAATGCATTTCTTTGTATTGACTTTTAAGCTGAGGCAAGGGTGCTCTTTTCTTCAGGGGATTCAGTGACTGCTTCCAGTATGCAATCAGCTGCGAACTTGGTTAGCCAGAGATCTTTGACATTGGCTTTGACATCTGAGAAGCACACAGCCCTGGGGGACTCCACTGGTGACTGCCCCTTTGTGGAGGTGGCCTCACTGATTTTAACCTCCTGGGTCCTATCGTTGAGCCAGCTAGCTATCCAGTGTGTTATAAAGGGATCTGTACCTAGTTCTGTAAGTTTGGCGACAACGCCCAAGAGGGTACTGTATCAAATGCCTTAATCAAATCTAGTTAAGCAGAATGTACAGTTTTCCCCTCATACAGTGACCTTTTAAAATAAGTCCACCAGATTCAGTAAGCACAAGCTTCATTTGACAAAGCTAAACTGGGATGGTCACAGTATCTGGAGGTTTACTATGTCCTTCTTGATTACTTCTATGATAATTTTTTTCCATGACTTTTCAAATAAGAGTAGTCAGATGAATGGGTCTGTAGTTTTCAGAATCTGCTGAAGGTCCTCCTTTATGAAGGTGGATGACAGTCACAGTCCTCCATTCACATGGCACAAAGCCTGTTTTAAGACTATTGTTAAATAATGACTTCAGTGGTCCTGATAAGTTAATTTTAGACTATTCAGGAGGCATCCTGGGATGTTATCAGAGGCTATTGAGGCTCCATTCTTGGCTTTATTGAGTGCAGGCAGTACATCCCCCTAGTTATAGTTGGAGGGGTTATGTTTGAAGGTATTAATGGGGTGGATGGTTGAGGTGGGGGGGGTTAAAGATGCAACTGAATTTGTACACTAACAGGTTTGCTATATTGGCAGGGTCAATGGATGTAGCACCATTAACCACAAGTTCAGCACATTACTGTGTGCTGTCCTTGAGGAATCTAACACACTTGTAGAAGGCCTTATGGTAATCTTTTACTTCGGAGGATGTCTTAACCTCAAAGTTAGTTTTGCTTGACCTAATTAGTGCCCTTTGTTGCCATTTTACTTTGATGTGAGAGTTTTAACTTTATGGGAATTACCCTTCCTGATTTATGCCGTACATTTTTCCTTTTGCCCTATATCAGGTTTAATTTGGGATGCCACAAGGGCAGTTTGTTTCTGGGGATAGTTCTGGGCTTACTTCTGGTAGGACCATCAACCTCTATGCAACCACTGATGTGGTTGTATAGTTTCTGAGAGCAATTCAGCATTAGCTGGTGTGTTCTTGAGGTTTGGAGGGGCATTGAATTTTGACAAAGCATCACCTAATAACAGGTAATTTGCATTGGAATAGTTCCTAACCGTTACTGGTTTTAATGGGATTAATGTTGATTTTAAGTTTGAAGGACACAGCTTTATGGCCGGACCTTACCCAGGAGGATGAGATACTGGAAGGATGCAGCATTCTCCCATATTTATGAGTACAAGGTTCAGTATGGGGTTGGGTGAATGTCCCCAGATGAAGGAAAGTATGTAACTAAATGCATTTGTCTTTTAGTTTTATTGAAGTTCTTATGCTTAAATGTAAGTTATATGTAATTAAAAAGGTCTAAGGAGGTATGTTTCTAGACTACGGGTCATTTTATGACTGATAAGCTGGATATTTGTTGGTGTAGTGAGTGTGGGTTGCTGTAGATGGCAATATGCACCATGAAATATTACTAGGACAAGGTACTTTATGGCAATATGGCTATAAAATTTAGAAGGACAAGCTAGATTGTGGCACAAGTGAATGGATTGCAGAGTGTATTATTGGGAAATTGCAGCTGGGTTGTGTGAGCAGTTGGTTTGGATGCAGATATAAGGTAGGGGAGGATTATGGGTGGAGTCTGGAAAATTTAAATGCAGCATGAGAGATGGGTTGGCATTGAGGGTAGCGTAGCGGAGCAGCGTGAATTTGAGTATAACTAGGATGAATGGAGTGGGGCCCAACCAGTAAAGCAGCAGTATAACAGCTATAAAAAAGAATCTGTAAGTTTGGCTGTACCTCAGATAAGGTAAGAAGGTTCAAGGTGGTAGTTCATAGGTTCATTGTTAAGTACTAGGATATGTGTTATTGCAGGCAAGTTTAAGCCTAGCCAATTTCCCTTTTTCTACTCAAAATAACCTATCCCATTGGTTATAGCATTTCATGTTGATAATTCTATATCACTGCTAATGAGAATAACTGAGATCATACTATAGATAATTTGAGGGAATCCATGCATGAGATAAAGCATTGAGGATATCCCTGTCTCCATTAGTAGTACAGCTGACAGTCCTGGGTAAAATTTCTGTTTCCCATACAAAGATCTAAGTTGTTCTTGAATATAGGCAAGAATGAACTTTGTTTTATGTGGATGGGGAGTCTCTTCCAAAGCAGTGGCATCCTCTGCGAGATATACCTGTCCCTTCAAAAACTGTTTAATTGATGTGGCAGAAGTGGTTTAGATCCCTAGACTGAGCATTTTTGATGCCATTTAAGTTGTTGATCTGCAGCAGATCCATCAGTAATAGGTCAGAAGATGTCTTGCATGCCAGACACAGGTCACCTCATAGCAGTCTGTAGGATGCCAAATATAGTGACAGAGCTTTGAGTTGGTCCATGTAAGACATGTTTAGGCCTTGTATCCTTTCAGTAAGGTATCTGTATAGGTGTTCCAGTTGTTGCATGTGTTATAGTCAATGATTGCCCTAATGTGGACTGAGTAAAGGGGGGCAATGACAAGCCGAGATCTAGAGACAATCCCTTTGTTTATAAGCTGTGCAATATAGAAAGACTTTTTTACAACAATGGACACATGTTGGTCAAAAGTGAGGTCACTGTTCACATAAGTTCCCAAATACTGAACAACAGGGTCAATTAATACTTAGTAGCATATTGCCAATGTATTAGTTCCCTGGGGTTAATGACTTCCCATAGGATACAAAGAATAGTTATCTAATACATTCTTTAAAAGGGAGAATAGCTGTTTTGAGAAAGGCAAAATAAACATTTAAAGCAGACAGTAAACAAGCCAGGAAAGAATAAGCATACATTTGCTTAAAGGGTTGGCAGTTTTGTGCATTAGCCAGATGAAACTTGAAAAACGAAGACTAAAAGAAAGAGGAAGTTGACTGAAGGTTGACACAGAGCAAGTAATTTGTCTAGTTTATGTGGGTAAAGGATAATTACTTGATGCTGTTTTTGTCTATAACATATGCCTGTGATGCAGAGATCTGGGGGGAAATTATGTATTCCTATGGAGCCATGCCCTCTAGCACAGTGCAGTCATCATGTGACTACTTATTTCTGGTGAGTGTAAAAGGGCATTCATCTGTCCTTGTACTCAGCATCTGCAAGGTGTAATTATTAGCTGAGGTTAGGATTATTGGATTACCCATACATAGCTACTTTGACTGCACATTCTTCCTCCTTTCAAGAATGGACATCTGGCTTAGGTGTTGGTTACTGGACAGTGAAAGGCCCTTTGCAGCCCATTCAGTTTATCAGCTATTGGGATGGTTAGTAAGGGTAGTCAGAGTAGAAGGAGAGTGGTTGAAAAGGATAAGAAAGGTTTAACTTAGATTTATTCATTTATTTCTCTTTTGTTGACCAGGTTAGTCCAAGGCAAGACCCAAGGTAGTATTTGTACTACCAGGGAACATTTGGAGAGGGCATCAGAAAACTTCTCCTTTTTTTTTTTTTTTTTTTGATATGTGCTGTGGGATCTTTTACATCCACCTGAGCTACCATCAACTCAAGCTGATCTAACATAGGTTTAAGATCACATCTGATTGATGACGCATGCAGGAGTGCAGCACCCTCATTATGCTCCAATGCAGTGTCAGCACCTGATGTGGGAACAGAACTCACAGCCTTCTGGATCCAAGGTAAGTGTGCTTCTTATTGCACCACTGACATTAACAAATGATGATTTGATTACCAGATTAGAGAAACTGTTAGAAGAATAACATAAGTATTGCTGAAATCTAGTTTTAAAATTGTTAACAGTTAGGAAAATGACTGAATGTTTTTGCTACTAGATCAGGCCTCTGAAATATCTTCCGCAGATAATTACGCACTACTGTCTGGAAGGTGGATTCAGAGGTGCTGGGGTATGCAGAAATTCCTATTTTCCTTAAGGAGCACTGTAGTCTGATAATACAAGATAATAAATTGTATACACATTGCATATCTGAGGAAACTGCTTTCACAGTGCTGGCATGGTTCTATATAGTTTGTTGAAACAGGTCTAAAAGTTTGTCTCAGCTAAGGGTTACTTTCTCTCAGCTGGACTAGTGTAAACAATTAGAAATAAGACAAAACTTGCCGTGGTTTAACAATACAATATACAGATAATCATTTTATAGTTATAAACACATTTCTATAACCTGTACTATTAGGTAGGATGACAATTATCCATTTAATGACTGTATAATCAGTAGCACTTGCCAACTCTATGAATTCTATCTATTTCTGTGTTAAAGGAAGATGGTATATGTAGTATCTTTCTCATAATTAGAGTGAGTGCATCCCTGAGAGATACCTGAAATACTGTTTCAGGCAAGCCTTTATTTCAAATATTAGAATGTTTAGAGTGGTTTTCTAAGTGATCTATGGTACTTGCATATTATTGCAACCACATTCATAAGCAACTCACTCTCACTTGACGTTGCGCTATTAAACAATGAACTTTCAGTGAAAGTGTCACTATTATACCAACAGATTTATTTGATGTGTGCCTGGAGTTTTTTATAGAGCTGTGATTTCCCTTTTGTTTCGAAAATAACTCTAGTGGGGTAGAAAGTCAGATGACTTACCCAGTTTGCTCGTATTTGCCGTGTTTATCACGAATGTGCAATTGGCATTCGCGGCTGTACTTAATCTGGCAAAGGTGAAAAACAAGCATGTTTTTTTTTTCTCAGCCAAGTTACAGTAATTCCCCCAACCCCATCATGTTTTTCTCTTATTTTTTTCCTCTTTTCTGACTGCTGCCTCACCTCTCTGAGTTGTAATTATGAAGTAACGCTGTCCCAACACTCCCTTTCGTTCATGGAAGCTACCTGGACTGTTGTGTTAACAGGAACAGTTAAAGAACTGTACTGTGGAAATAATGTCATGGCATGTTTGCCATTAGCAGAACAACTGCATGACAGTGAACAAGAAGCAAACAATAAAACTATTTTTCTGACATTTCTTTACTATGAATAGGCAAGTAGGCAGTAATTCATTTTCATCCAACACCCATGGCTAAAAACTCTCCAATCAGATCAAGTGTACAGATTCTGTGATTCCGTTGTTTTTGTCTTTCTTTCTGACCAACTTTTACTGTTATCCAATGAGGTTGTAGTTGAGGGCTACCTTGAGTTCTTCACAGAACTGGGATTTCTTTTCTGTTTACAAAAAGAGCCAAGTGAGTTGCTTAAGAATGTGGTTGCGATAATACGCAAGTACCTCATCTTCCTTACCATTTAACAGCAGTGCATGCTTTTCCAGCTATTTTCTTTATTCCATCCTTTTGTAACAGTTTTTTTTTTACTTTCTTCTGACAATTTTTGCAATAAAGAATGAAGAAATCAAAGCCCGAAGGGTCTCTGATTACCAGCTGCTACAGCAGAAAACATTTTCACATCCTGTGAAAGTAGGGTAAGGGTTTTGAAAGCACCAGAGTGATGGAGAAACTATCTTTCATCTCTGCACACCATTCTAGCTACAAAAACTGATGGTATTACAAATACGTAATGAAATGAAGTGCTGTGAGGAGAACAGCAATATGACTACATGGCCAGCTTATTCAGAGCAAGCATTGACAAGCAACATAAATGGAATTTTTGATGAGTTTGTCATTGACAATAAGGACCAAACCTGGGTGACAGCCATGAGTGGCATAGAACGTGTGCTGCAGATACAATGTGCAAGAGGCGTGGCTGTAAACACAATAATAAGAAAGATTTTCATATCAGTTGTAAATGCTGGTATACCACTTCACTTTGGAAAATGTATTAAAAGGGAAAGAGAGGCATTTTCAGTTGAACGTTTGGCATATTATAGATAAAAACATGAAATTTAGTTGTCTGTAGATACAATGTAAAATGTCATTACAATGCTATACTATGTCAGTAGAGAGGCAAAGATGGTCAGAATTGTATCAAGAAAAACAGAACTAATAAATTATCATGAAAAGCTCAGAAATGTAAAGAAATGTGTTTAAGCTGATTAAGTATTCTGTTTAAGTTGAACTGCAGAGCATAATATAATATAATGTAATGGCAGTAAAAATGGTTTCACTGGAATTCACAGAATGGTTGCATAGTACACAAAACCAGGCATGGCAACTTGTGTACTAGGCATCCCTGTTTAAATTCATAGCTCCAGTTTTGCCTAGTAGCAGGGCACTGTACTACTAGGCCATAACTGTTGGAGTGCTACATACAGATGTGATAGGCAGGGGACAGAACCTATGCTAATGATGCCAACTCTTTAGGATACCTATGTAGATAAGGAAGTCCTACACTTTGCATTATGCAAGTTACCCTAAAGGGCAGTGTCAAACAGGCCTAACTGTATACCATTATGTAGCAGCATGCACATGCATTTCAGAGGGGGAAATGCGACAATACCACTCCATGCAAATCACCGATCAAGATAAGAAGTACTGAATGTGCTCAATGGAATGAGAGACTACATGTCTGTGGATGTATATGGCTATAGAATGAACCTGTGTTTGTATGCTTATGTGTGTCTGTGTGTGTGTGCGAGCGTGTGTGTGTATGCATGTGTGCGTGTGTGTGTGTGTGTTTGAATGTGTATATGTGTGTGTGTGTATGTGTGTGTGTGTTTGAGAGTGCATGTATGTATGTTTGTGCGTGTGAGTGTGTGTGTGTGTGTGTGTGTGTGTGTGTGTGTGTGTGTGTGTGTGTATGTGTAAAGTACTGTGTCTCCTAGATGCAGCGGGGGGGTGGGGTCATGAGCCACTAGATTGGCAGGAATGATTTCTGCTAACACATAGCTGGGTATGTCTGAGGGAAGTAGTACCTAGACTTGAAGTGAGGTTGGGAGGGACCACCCTTTGATAGGTAGTTTAACAGCTGTTCAAGTAACTGTCAAATGTCAGCTTAAGTGAGCTTCTCTGACAGCTATCAAACTAAATATCAAACTGCACTTTAGTATCTGCTGACGTATTTATCTGCAGGTGTATGATTGTAGCTGTATGCTGGTGTGTGTGTGTGTGTGTGTGTGTGTGTGTGTGTGTGTGTGTGTGCGTGTGCGTATGTGTGTGGTTGTGTCTGTGTCTGTGTGTGTATCTGTCACTGTGAAGGGAAGAGTCTCTGCCAGTGTGTGGTCTGTAGGACCTGTACATGTGCTGACTTTGACATAATGATTGCAGATAACTGTACCACTGAGATTGTGTATGATCATGAATTGCTGATTACTGGGGCAGAGCAACTTGATCTACTCAGTGCAGGGCAAGTTGCAGCACAATGTACTGGACTATGTCTAACTTATCAGGAAGAGAATTACATAACTGAAAAGTTCTATGAACAAGAGGGGCATTTATTCAGTCCATCATATTGGCAAGAAATGGTTTACTTGTGAACATAAGAATATATTTAATTTGTTTTCCAACAAATAAACAGAAGTCAGCAGTATATTAGGTTATTTTCTTGTCCGATAACATAAAAATTCACATATTAAGTGAACAGGCATGAAGCGAAAATGAAACGTATTTGCAGTGGGACAATATTCTTCACAACTAAACCGATTATAGTTTTTTGTTCTTTAATTAGAAATGTAGAATTTAGAATTGTTTTCTTTTAATAATTTGAAATTGTCTGTGACTGTTCACTCACTGCTTCATTCAGAATCTGCATTACATAATCATGAAAGAGAACTTTCTACAGCTTGATTCAAAAGGAAAGGCTGATGTTCATCATATTGATCACTACTGCATTAGCCTTAGGGGTATCCTATCAAGGATATAACAGCCAGCCAGCTTTCAAAGCTTCAGAGTACCTTCCATGCACACAAACTGTCATGCAGCTCAATACTATTTAATGTTGTTAATATTATTAACTTCTGTGGAGTTTACTGCATCACAGTCAGTATTGTCCTTTTTTTCTGGTTGTCTGGGACTATTATTTAGATTTTGTGAATTTTAACCAGCATAGGAAGCTACATCACAATGTTTGGATTATAGTGTTATTGGACTTTATTTTCACTCTGAAGCTCTGGTCACCCCTTATAAGTAATTGGAAATAACATCTGCAGATGCAGACTGATGTCTTGCTTCATTAGTAAAGAGCATCTGAAATTGCATTGGTGTGATTATGTCCATTACTTTGAAGAGAAGACGAATGGCCACTAGCTACCTTAACAAAATGTTGGTTGGAGCATATTCAGTAAGTGATATCTAGGTATCAGATTAGTAATCTGGTGACAGCATATCATGAATACATTGCTACCTCAGAAGTATCAGTAGCCTCTTCTGAGAAATATTGTGAGTGTGTATGAGTATGAAATACACTTTGGTTAAATTTCTATTACTATTGGCACTGAAGACATTAGCTTTGGACTGAAGAGGTGAATTCCTGGGGAGTCAGTGTTTATTACCCTGCTTTGATGCTGACAATGTGCAGCTTATTAGTGTATGAAAAGTACTGATCATAACCTTTGACAGTAGTGCACATTTGCTATAAGCTCTTAAGAACAATCACCCGCTTGCATGCATATTTGGAAGACAGGGGTGCAGATTTATGCTCTGAAACTCCTGTCACCCTCATCATATTTGGTAACACTGGTGTGGGATTTAAGGCTTCCACTCCTCTCCATGACATATTTGCATTTTAGTGGTGTAGATGGGTCTATCTTGACCCACTGAAATTACATTTCTCTGAAATGTAATTTTACGACTCTGTTTTTCCGAAAGTGCATTTATCCGAAAATGCACTTTCGCGAAAAAAACATTCAATGAACAACAAATAAATAATAAAAAAAAAAAAAAAGAAGAACATAACAACATTAAACACATTTATGCAGGGGGGCAAGCCCCCTGCACCACCCATGTGGGGCGCTGCTCCCCTACACCTCTGCTACTTATATATTCTAAGTCCGAGATTCCACCACAGTGGGGAAAGGGAATATTCCTTATCCCCACTATGCCATGATCTTGCTGGCTGTTTGTTGAATCTTTTTTTGTGAAAGTGCATTTTTGGATAAATGCACTTTTGGTAAAACGGAATTGTGAAATTACATTTTGGAGACATGTAATTTTGGTGGGTTGAGGTAGACAGACCCATGTAGATATATTGTAAATCAAACTCTTTACAGCATACAAATCAATCACATCTCCAAAAAGTGTGTTCCCCTTTGCAACTACAAGCTAAATCATACAGCAGTATGTTATGAACTCTGAGGAATGTTCCAAGATGTCAGTAGCTCAGCTGATTGAAGACTGCAAATCAAAAAATGACTTCCACATACTGGTTTGAATAAACAGGGCTTAATAGCTGGGCTTGTATGCAGTCAAAGCTCAGCCCAAAAGACATGGAGACAACCTGTTAGAGAATGTATGTATGTTGTTGTTTGTCTTTCGGCTTTTCCCTGTTAGGGGTCGCCACAGCGGAACTCCGGTCCACTAATGATTGGCAGTAGATTTTCACGAACGCCGAGGTACCAGCTCGACGTCCAACCTTCAACGAAGGCAAGCCCATTTACGCATGTCTTTCAAACACCCACCCAACTGTGGAGAGGACATGCAGACTCCACACAGAAGGCACTCCCCGCACTCTAGTTGAGAATCGAATGGGAGAACCTCTTGCTGTGAGGAAACAATGCTACAGCTGCACCACCGCGGATTCGGTCTAGAGAATGTATGTATGCTGCATGCAAAAGCACTACACCGAACGTCCTTTCCTAATTTTAAATGCCAGCCTGAAATATTGAGACAAGATGTGGAGGCAAAGATGAGATGCATGGAGCACAGGACAGAAGAAGACAGAGAGAGAAGTGTCAGTATGAAGCAGCTGAGAGTGTGAAGCAGCTTGACTTGCCAGGAAAGAGAGAAAGATAGATATCTGAAGAAGCTTGAGATACAGACAAGGTAGAAGAAGCAACAGAATAACAGGAAATTCTTGACCCTTCGCTAAGCACATGTGAGAAGTAGAGGGGAAAACTTAGCCTTTGATGCCAAGGCCAGCACTAAAACATTTCCTCAGTGTAACAACATGGATGACTTGCATATTTTTATTAAGGCATTTGAAAGAGTAAGATATCAGAACCAAACCAAACCAGGACAGTGGTTGATGTCTTTAACTATTCTGCATATGGGTAAAGCTATGCATGTTATTAGTGACATGCCAGATGCTGCTTATGTTGACAACAGTAAAGTGCATCCATTTAGAAGACTTCTGCCTGACACCTGAAACCGATAGAGGAAAATTTAGAGAACACAGAAGAAAATCAAAAGATAGTGTTAGTGATTTCTTTGTAGAAATTAACACTTATTTTCATAGGTGGATGAATGGATGTCAAGTCGCCACATGTGAAAAGCTTGGACACCTTCTAATTAGGCAACAAGCACTCAGTAACGTACTTGAGGATATGAAGGTGTGAAGGACAGTCTAGGAATATGACTCATCTGAAGAGATGGGTAAAAAGTGTGACATCTGCTGTTAGCAGGGTACAGCTTCACAAGAGGGCTGGCCTAGCATACATATTAATGTAAGGGAAACCATGGAGAACAATAAAAAACATTATATCAGGTTCTAAAGGCATAATGGATCAATAATTCTAGTACACACTAAGGTCTTGGGGTTAGATGTTTCCAGTCTAATCAAATGGGAGATATATTGTCTAAATGTCCACAGAAACAATGTGGGGAACTAAAATCACATTATGGAGCTATCAGGGAACTAAAATCACATGATGGAGCTGTCAGATGTAGCATCATAACAATGATGGGTTACCTTGATGTTACAGCAGTTTCATATTATCCCAAGGACCTATACCCAGCCCTGGTAGATGGTAAAGAGATTACTAAGAGGGATACAGCATCTGACTTAACTATTTATAAGTCTGAAGTTTTTATACAGGGGCATTACTTGCCTGTGCAGTCCAGTCCAGTTAGGACCACAGTAGGGACACCTTTTCAGGTGTCACTATCCAGGGTTTTTTGGAGTGGGAAAATGGTAAAGAGACAAGCAGTTTTTAATTATATCCTGATGGATGCCCTAATATGAAAGGCCTTTGATGATACTGCACCCTGTGTAGGCACAGTTACTTGCAGCCATGCATGCAGACAAGAATATGGGGAGGATTATGGGAGATAGCCAGCTAAAACTCATTCATCTAACAGAGTCTGGTGTTGTGGTTAGCGGAGAAGAAGAGTTGGGTAATACCACAAGCCTGAATTGGGAGTCAAAAGGTAGAAGGCTTCTTCTGAAGGTTTTTCAGATGAAGAGGTAGTACCTATAAGAGTAAATCTGACCCACAGTAGGAAAAACTTACTAGACTTCCTATGGAAGGGGAACCGAGGAGTATTATGACAAGAGAGCTGCATAGGCACAAATTCCACCTTACAAAGCTTAATGGAGATGGTCAAGAAGCTTTAGACACTCATTTAAATAAAGATAGGTATACCATGGCAAAGGGCTATTGTACAGAGAATGGACTCCTGTATGGTGGCTAGAGTTAGAAGTAATATAATAGATGGTAGTCCCAATAGGCTGGGCTACTATTATAGTCCTGTTTACAGCCATCTGGGTATAGAATTTACAAAGAGGAGGCTTATGCAATTTTTTTATTGCCAAAGTATTGGAAAATACATGGCTGGATATTGTAAGATTTGTAAACTATACCAAAAAAAAGTGCAAGGCAGGAGATAAAGTTAATACGGCTTTGGTCCCTTTGCCTGTTATTGAAAAAAAACATCTTATAAGGTAACCATGGAGAGCATGGAGAATCTTAGCAACACAAGCACTACAGGCAAATGGTACATCTTGTTAGTTATAAATTGCTCTCCTAGGTACCATTAACCAGGGCTTTAGCCCTCTGCTAAGATAGAAAACATGGAAATGTTATTTTATTGATTTTCAGTGTGGTTAATTTTCCAGGGAAAAGAATGATGGACAGAAGTCTGAGCTGCTGACCTGTTTGTGAAAGTGCTGTGAACTAATGCAACTAAATAATTATCCACTTTTGTTGACAAAGAAAAGGTTTGATGGATGAATTTAACTCCAGTTTTGAGAATATGTTGAAAGTATTCACAGACCACTTTAAGTGGGGGTGGGACAATTACATGCTTCAACTCATCCCGAGAAGCCACATTTTTTTAATTTCAGTTACCATATGGTCATAGGGTGAGGGAGACTCAAGACTTACTTTGTGATGATTGGGAGGGTGAAGATGATTTCCACAAATGCAAAATGTTTCAGGAATAAACTTAGGAAGCCCACAAGGTAGATATAGAAAAGTCTAATTCAAACACAGCAGCAGCAAAATGTTTGTATGATGGTAGAGGGAGAGCATGGGAATACACTGTAAGACCAAAGGCAATTGTGCTTATTCCTGTTTATTGGCATAAGCTTTAAACTTCATGGGAGAGACCTTTTACTGCTGACAGCAAGGTAAACATTTTTAATTATGTGGATTTGCCAAGTAAATGGAAGAAACACAAACTTTGCAAGATTAACTTGAAGAATCCTTACCATGATAGAGAGTCATAAGTACTTAGTATTTATAAGAGGAATTAGAGTGGAATTTAATATGATGAATTCGTACCATGATAGAGCGTCATGGGTATTTAGTATCTGTAAGAAGAAGTCGAGGGAAATATTTTTTTTAACTGAATTTTATTTGCTTTTAAGTTTGATTTAAATTGTACACATATAAAATGCATCAACTTTCAAATTCGGCATCAAATACATTGATACATATAAACCAACACAGAAGGAAAAACTGTCCAATAGACTAGAGATAAAGCAATATCATTCAATATCAATACAGCCATATTCAAACTATGCAGAAGATTTTAATGAAAATATAATTTATTAACTGTCATTACTGGAGGAAAGATTACTGTTATAATTTTTAGTCAATCTTCTCCTTAAAGGGGGAATAATATTTATATAACTCCTATGTTTAAACGAGTACAAAATGTTTTCCAGATGTAACATTTACAGTTTCCTCTGGAGGAGTTTTCTTTGTTTTCCAGTTCTTAGTACCAGAAGTGAGTAGAGGAGAATCTTGTAGTAGTCCTTCTCCATGAGGCTTGGACCACCAATAAATGAGGTAGTGTTATCACATCTGTCCTCTGCTCCAGGTCATGATATCTGAGCAGTATTATGAGAATTTCATGATGCATTCACTGCTAGACCAGGGTGTAAGTAAATGGTGGCTAACCTTGTAAATATATGAACCAAAAGACCAATGAAAAAGGCAGAGTTAGTTAGTTACTAAGGTGAAATTATGCCAGCTGGAAATAACAAAAGGGAATTACTTTGATATTAAAAGTATACAAGGTCTTCTAAGGCAAGGAATTAGGTGAGTTAAATATGAAAATGCACTTTCTCCCTGAGCTGCTTTTTGGGGGAGTCTCTCAAGTAAACTCACCTGTGGTCTGGTGCTCTAGACGATGGGAAAATGTCTGATGATATACGTACTCTTGCGTTCACAAATAATGTATTACATTATTGCTGGGATTAAGAAAATTTTACCGCATTGTATTAAATGACTTTGCGCAGTGAGTGGCAATGAACAGGGTAAGTCTGATTCAGAAACACAAATATTGTTAGTGGTGACAAAGGACCAACAAAGCTGGATATTTTATATGCTCTAATAGTGGTATAGTGACATGGTAATGAAGACTATTATTAAAATAAGTAGCCTGATGTATGCAAATGAGAAAAATCCAGACGGCAGAGTGATTCAAAATGTATAAACACCTTGCTTTGGAGCTGAGCTTGCCATAGATTTGAACATCATGGATTCCTTGTGTTAATGCTATGGAAAATGCAAAATATGCTAGGGTCACCACTGCATTAGTTAATGTGCATTTCCAACATACTTAAATCACAGCCACAAGCCACAGAAGTCCTAGCTGTCATACTCAGTGTCACTATGTCATCTGCCCACTCATCTTATCATGCACCCCAAGACGCTGGCATTGTGAACAGCTGCAGAGTAGATAGAGAGATCACACAGGACGTAGATGTCATTTTCTGGCCTCATCTATAGCTCCATGCATGTCAAGAACTACCTATTCCAGTTTATACCAAGGTATAGGTGGCTTTATATATATACTAACTACAAGGATCTTCCAGCTATCTACCATGGGGACAGAATGGGAATTTCCCAGGCATCTGCTTCGAGAACACTCCTATCAGCTTCTCAATGCCATAGTGTAGTATGATGGGGCATGTCTTTTACAAGTACATAGAGGTTAGAAGGAACATCATGCAGGATTTCTGCAAAGTAGAGCATTTCCCCAAGATTCTGGAAACCCTAGACTGCACCCACTTTGAAATTAAGGTCCCCATCTGGGGAACTGGGATGAAGGTATGTGAACTGCAACAGGTATCACTCTCTCAACTGTCTGGTGGTCTGTAATGGCTTGGGCATTATCTACAATGTGTGTACAGGCCACTGGGCCAGTTTCAACTGCTCACACATGTAGCACACCTGTGTACTGCACCAATATTATTCAAGGGCTGATTTTTTCCCAGGGCCATCTTATTGACGATGTTGTATATTCCCTGGAACCAGAGCTGATGACACCCATTAGGTATTCACAAATGAAACAGAGCAGGGGTGTAGTCCTGCACATTCAGCACATCCACATACCAGAAACATAATACAATCTAAGTCTGGGCTGCTGAAGGCACACTTTCACTGCCTGGAGTCATCAGTTGGCACCCTGCAGTATGTTCCTGGCTCCTGTACAAATGACAGTATGTACAATGTTACATAAAGGGATACTAAGGCAGTAGAGGCAGGGGAAGATGAGGAGGCATTAGAGAAGCAAGCTGCATGGGATGATCATGTTAGAAAAAGGCAGGTGCAGTATGTTGTGGCACTGGCAAAGGGATAGCAGCTTGCACATAGCTTCAGCCTCTGGGAAAACATAGTACAGCAGATGCACTACATTAAAAAGTACAGTTTTGTACCTACCATAAATGTAGATGTTCGAGTGTTCACCCTGCTGCAGTCATCACACTTGGGTTACCTGCCGTCAGGCGGTCCTGCAGTCGGCCCGAATTTCAAAGTCTTGGTCCGGCGTCAGTTGCTGTCACTTCTTCCCTGATGTCAGTGCACCAGGGGTATATAAGAGGCATCCAACGCCATTTTCTTCAGTTTTTCTTGCCCCAGATGTCAGGTGCCCCCAATAGGTAGGCAAAATATATATAGATATAAACATATAGCTATATAAAAATAAAACAAAACCCTTAGGCACAAGCAAATACACCACAGAGGTAGTATAGGATAGAGTGGTAGAGATAAGTTCAGCTGGTTCAGAGGGGATGGAGGGAGGGTAACCTGGACTGCAGCAGGGTGAACACTCGAACATCTACATTTATGGTAGGTACAAAACTGTACTATGTTCATTGTGTTACCCTGCTGCAGTCATCACACTTGGGTTGAATCCCAAAGCTAAGGATGGGAGGTGGAGTCAAACAGGGTTAGAAGAAGCTAGTAGGCCCTGCAAAACTGCAGTGGCAAAACCAGCTCTAGTCTTAGAGTATAGAGGTAAGTGATAGTGTTTGGTGAAGGTGTGCACTGAACTCCAAGTTGCAGCTTCCAGAATATCCTTGGTTGGCACTCCCCTGAGAAAGGCTGCTGATGTAGCTGTAGCCCTGGTGGAGTGGGACCTAATGTTAGCAGGTACTGGTTTCCCAATGATGTATGTAGCAGAAATGTATGCAATGCCCTATCCATTTAGAAATGGTCTGTTTTGAGATAGCTTTCCTTGTGATCCTGTAGCATAGGCTACAAAGAGCTGGTCAGTTTTTCTGAAAGCCTTAGTTTTATCCAAGTAGTAATGTAATTGCCTGTGAATGTCCAAAGAGTGCAGGAGTCTTTCTCCTTTGTTCTGTGGATTTGGGAAGAAGGTGGGCAAGTGAATGGTTTGGTTTAGGGCCACACTGGATACCACCTTTGGCATAAAGGAAGCGTTAGTTTGCAGAGAGACTCTGTCTTGATGAAAAATGAGGAAAGGTTCCACTGCCATTAGTGCCTGTAGCTCTGAGACTCTTCTAGCTGAGGTTATTGCTAGTAGTAGGGCAGTTTTCCATGGAAGAAATTTTAATCAGCTGAAAAAGCTTGTTCAAAGGGCGGCAGTGTAAGCTTTTCCAGAACAAAGTTGAGATCCCAAGTAGGTGTTGGAGCTCTCCTTGGTGGCCTTAAGTTCTTAGCCCCTCTGAGGTACTGTCTTAGGAGTGGATGTGAGAATAAAGGAGGATCCATGCTGTAATGAGCTGAAATTGCTGAGGCGTGGATCTTAAGAGATGAAAAGAAAAGTCCTTTGTGTAACATCTCAGTAAAATATTGTAGAATCTGAGGGATGTTTGGATCAAGGGGATTTAGGCCTTTAGCCTGGTTCCAGGCACAAAATCTTTTTCATTTGTCTAAATAGGTTTTCCTGGTGCTGGGCCTCCTGGCCTCCAGAATGACATCCATAACAGCTTTGGATAAAGGTGTTGGCTAGTTGTTTAGGTAATTTGCCATGCAACCAGGTTTAAAGTGTTGAGCTGGCTGTGTAGAATCTGATTGTCTTGCTGGGTGAGCACGTGAGGAATTTGTGGCAAAATCCATGGTGGGCCGTGGGCCATGTTCCTTAAAATTGGATACCAATGCTGGCATGGCCAGTCTGGTGCAATGAGTATCATTTGTGGCCTCTCTAATCTGACTTTCAGCAGTACCTTTGCTAGAAGAGGCAGTGGAGGGAAGGCATACACTGTTAATGTTTTCCAACTGAATGAGAGGATGTCCACTTTCCAAGCTAGTGGATGGAAGGTCCTTGTGCAAAATTTTTGAAGTTGGTGGTTGTGGGGGCTTGCAAACAGATTTATGTCTGGGCGTCCCCATTTTTGAGCTATCATTGCAAATACTTGTGGATCTAGTTTCCATTCGTGTGGATCCATGATGTTTCTGCTTAGGTCGTCTGCCAATCTATTTTTATTTTCCTGGCAGGAATTGTGCTTGTAATTGAACCTGGTAAGACAGTGCAGTGTTCCACAAGGTCATTGCTTGCCTGCATAGAGGGTAGGAATGTGTGCCCCCTTGCTTGTTTATGTACCACATTACTGTGGTATTGTCCATTTTTATTATTAGTTGTCCTGGGTGTAGAAGGTCCTTGAAAGCTGTTAGGGCATTCTGTACTGCTAGCATTACTTTTTGATTGATATGCAGATGCCTCTGATCTGAAGTCCATTTGCCCTGAATGCACTGCCCTGCCATGTGTGCTCCCCAGGCATAGTCCAATGCATCTGTTGTCATAGTTTGCCTGGCTGTGGGTAAGGTGAAAGGCTGACCCTTGTTGAGGTGACATGCCTGTGCCCACCATAGAAACTCCTGTTGAAGGCAGGAAATTAGTGGTATCATTGTTTCCAAGCTGTGGCTGTCCTGAGTCCATACACTTTTCAGGTACCATTGTAATTTCCTCATATGCAGTTTTGCAAATGGTATTAGTAGTATGCAAGATGCCATGAATCCCAAGGCCTGCAGAATTTTTCTTGCAGGGAGTTGGGTCTTTGTTGCCATTATTTTGAAATATTGAATCAGCTGTCATTGCTTGTCTGGCGTGAGCTAAGCCATCTGGGCCGAAGTATTCAAGCTGGCACCCAGGAATATTATGTTTTGTGAGGGCACTAGTTTTGATTTCTTTTCATTTACTGTGTACCCTAGGCAACTTAGAAGGTGTTTGACAAATGCCAGATGCTTTAAAAGAATGTCCTTGCTTTCTGCTTGAATAAGGCAGTCATCCAGGTATGGGAATATTTGAATTCCTCTTTGTCTGCAGTATGCAATTACTGGTGCCAGGCATTTTGTGAAGACCCTGGGCGCAGTAGATAAGCCAAAGGGCAGTGCAGATAATTGATAATGCGTTGAACCTGCAATGAAGTGAAGGTATCTTCTGCAATTTTGTCTGATAGGGACATGCAGGTATGCCTCCTTGAGGTCCAAAGTGACTAGCCAAGCATTCTTGCCCAGCATGGGAAGAAGCTGCTGTAGTGTTAGCATCTTGAGTTTTAGTACTTGCAGATAGGTGTTCAGAATTGAAAGATCCAGAATGGGTCTCCATGCTTTGTCCTTTCTTGGGACTAGGAAGAGTCTTGAGTAAAATCCTTGTCCTTGCTCCTGTGTAGGTACCTGTTGAATGGCTCTCATGTCCATGAGAGCTGTAATTTGTTTTTATGCCTCTGCCCATTGATTTGGTGGCAGGTTTGGCACTCTTTTGATCCTTGGTAAGGTATGAAAGTGGAATCTGTATCCTTGAGAGACAATGTTTAGAACCCATTTGTCTTTTGTGATGATGTGCCAGTTGTCTGCAAAAAATGCTAGTTTTCCTCCCAAGGGAGTTGCCAGGAGAGATTTGCTTGGTAGTTTGAGGATAGAGTCATTGTGTTTGTCTTCTGCTAGCTTGGGGCCTGTCTTCTCCTCCTTTCCGGGTAGCAGAACCCCATTGGCGAGGTTTGTAAGGGCCCTGTGACTGACCTCTACCCCTTGGGCATCTGTATTTGCCCCTCTGTGATCTGTCTGAAGCTGGAAAGGACCAGTTTTTTGTTGGCCAATTTCTGCTGAAACGAGGGGTTTGTACCTGCAAAAAATCTTTGACCGTTTGCATAGACTTTGCCTTATCCTCCATTTTCTTTAAAACCTCTTCTGCTTTGACACCAAATAATACATCCTGCTGTAAAGGTGCATCCAATAATTTTTCTTTAACATGGTCAGGGAGGGTTTGTTCTTTTAACCAAGCATGTCTACGTATGACAGAGCCAGTAACAGCTGCTCTACAGGAAGCTTCCAATGAATCAAATCCGCATTGTAAAGTATGTTTGCCCACCTGTTCAGCTGCATGCAACAGATCCTGCATTTCCTTGAATTCAGACTGTTCTGAATGTGTGCTCAATTTTTGTTTTAACTGAGACATTAGGAATTGCTGATATTTCAACATATGAAACTGGCAATTTAATGCTCTCATAGCCAGAGTTGCTGAGGTGTATATTTTCTTTCTCCATCTATCTAGGGCTCTGGAATCCCTTTCAGAGGGCACAGGATTTTTAGCCATAGAAGCTTTTGCTCCCTTAGGACCCTGGGAAATTGTTTCTGGGTCAGCTACAGGGCTATTATAAAGGAATTTGTGTGAGTCAGGTACTCTGTAGTATCTGTCTGGTTTGGCTGGAGCAGGAGGTAGAGAGTCTGGATTTAAACTAGACTCCAAGTAAACATCATCCACAATATCTAAAACAGGGGGGATAGCAAGAGGTCTGTGCTGGGGTAGTAAAAGGAACTCTCGGAGCCTTTTCTTAGAATCTGAGTAATCCTGGCCTTCCCAGTGGAAATGTTCCCTCATGGTATGTAAAGTTTCCCCAAAGGAGTAATCTTCAGGGGGAGATGCTGAGGGAATAGAGTCTTCAGCATCAGAGTCTTCATAAGGTGGACAAGTGTAATTCTGTTCCTCAGAATAATCTGAGGAGAGTGAAACCTGGTCAGAGGATGCATAATCCTCCTCTTGTCTTGCTCTTTTATCAGGAGGGGGATGGAAACCCCTGATAAGGGTAATCAAATCTTCAGCCATCTTAAGCATCTGTTTCTTAGGCATGGGGCCTTGAACTGTAGACTGATGTACTATTTTCTTAGGTTTTAAAGGAGTTTTAAACTTAGCATAGGATTTAATGGTGAGTGTAGTCGGTCTGAAGACACCTTCTGCAACCAAAGTTGTTTCCACTGCACCGGTGTCTACTTCTGCTCCGGTGTCGGTAGATGGCTGCGTCGGCCTAGTAGGCTCCACTTGGGAATCTGCAGCTGTCTGGGGTTCCAGTTCTGCAGTCATCAGGGGCTGCGTAGGCGCCTCACTGAAAACCGGAGAACCGGCGACAGGCCCAGCTGAGGCCTCGGAGTCTGGCTTGTTCCTAGGCTGCCTGTCCTTATCCTTGTGTTTTTTATGTATGGCAGTCGTCGGCTGCTCCGACGGCATGATATAATCAAATTTCCTATCAAAGTAATGCCGTGCGAAGTCAAAACGGCGTTTGATTGTTCATTTATTAAACCTAGCGCAAAACCGACAACCTGTGACGTCGTGGTCTGGGCCTAGGCAAGGAATACAATAGGAATGGAAGTCCTTATGAAGTATTTGCTTCCCACAAGAAATGCAATTGTTAACTTTTTCTGACATCGGACTGAGGCAAGAAAATGTTCCCCAATGGGGTACTTAGCTTTATTGAAGACTTCGGACTGAAATTCAAATCGAAAATCTCAGGTGTCGGCCGACCGGCACTTGCGAACTGCTTCTGTTTTGGGCACCGCGCGGCAAGAAAGACTGAAGAAAATGGCATTGATGCCTCTTATATACCCCTGGCACACTGACGTCAGGGAAGAAGCGACAGCAACCGACGCTGGACCAAGACTTTGGAATTTGGGCCGACTGCGGGACTGCCTGACGGCAGGATAACCCAAGTGTGATGACTGCAGCAGGGTAACACGATGAACATCACATTCATACAAAATCAAACATCAGACACACCCATACATAGACTGGCCATACTATGCATCAGACATAGGTAACTTAAGTAGAAATGTACAAAGAACATGGCACAGGTATTGTCATTTGTACATGTGGGTGAGGGAGCACATGTGTGAATGTCCATCACAGAGAGATATGTGATTCTGGAGGAGATATAAGAGAAAGACTGTGTGTGTGTGTGTGTGTGTGTGTGTGTGTGTGTGTGTGTGTGTGTGTGTGTGTGTGTGTGTGTGTGTGTGTGTGTGTGTTGGGGTATAGCCTCAGCAGGAGATGCAGCACTGCATGTTGATGTACTGGACAGGACCGGAGCATGCACTCATGTGCCTTACCATTAGTATTGCCTCTACCAGGAGTAGCACATTGTTGACCTGATGTAGGCATGATGCATGACTGTGATTGATGTCCATTGCCACAGCAATGATGAAGATCATGATTGAGACTGGCCAACAAATCCCCTTCAAACAATGTTCTCTCTGAGCACATACTCCATGATGCCTGTGTGTCAGACATTCTCATGTGTCTGACTAGACTATTAATAAAATATCTGTCATATAACATTAATGACGAAATGCCCCTCCCCCCCAGTACAACAGCTGTACTACAGCAACTCTCCAGTATAACATCCATGTGACCTGGTATTGTGAAAACACTTTGGCAAATATTGTGGACCAATACTGAGTGCAACAGTTAAATTATTTAACAAACAGCCAAATTATTTAACAAACAGGTATTACAAACACAGGAGATCTGAGGAAGTGCAGATGGATATGCTTCCCCTTTAGCTGCAATCCTTCTTCAAACCAATTACATACGCTTCAATTACTTTTCTCAGTTCACTTTTGTTCTATAAACCTTTGAAACTATTGCTGCCTTGACTAAACATAACTACATTCAGTGAATCCTTACCCTAGAAGAAAAGGTCCGTGCTGCAGAATGTTTGATGGTTCTGATCTAGCTTATAACAATAAGATGTTTCAGACAGAATGGAATGTAAAGAAATATTTGCTGCCATAATAGTCCAAGACATTTGCGCATTTACATGTTATTTTTCAGAATGCAACTACCCATATAGGGAGTGCTCTGCATAAAGGGGAGACTGGTGTTAACCCTTGCTGCATATAGTAGTGGCACTTAAGGTGTATATTAAGGTTCTCCCATTCGATTCTCACCTGAAGCACCTTCTGTGTGGATTCTGCATGTTCTCCCCACGGTCGTATGACGTTTAAAGACATGAAAATAGGTGCGTACATGAATGGGTGTGACTTCTTTGAAGGTTAGGCATTGGGCTGGCAACTCGGCACCGTAAAATCCACTGCCAATCATTAGCGGACCTGAGTTCTGCTGTGATGACCCCTAACCGGGAAAAGCCGAAAGACTTAAGGTGTATATTATATATTTAATGGTAGCACTATGGAAAACTGATGCTATATATGTCTGTGAGTGCATATTTCTGTGGACTTACACATGTGGCTCAGTATGTTACAGCACTGTTGTTATGATGTTATGCTGTCAGTGGGCTGAGTTCCCTATTGGTAGACTATTTTGACATCCTTGCTAGTTGGATTTTTTTGTTTGCTGTACTTCACAGTACTACGGATTCTATAGTTTATGAGAAAGTATGTGACATCTGTGGTCTCCAAGTCACTGGTACAAATTATACACAGCTCTGTTATCAGTCTACCTGGACTGATGACGTTGATTCATGTTCAATTGCACCGTTTGCTTAACTTGTATAGGTCGTTCAACAGGATGAGTTTTTGACTTATGCACTATGTATGCTGATGGCTGGGAGTTCTATTCTCAACGTTTGCTCATTTATTGTAGCACTGCACACAATTTCCAGTGTATGTATAATTGTCCTTCTAACTATTGAACTCACGCCACTGTGTTGTAATCATTGATGTGAGCTGCATATTTTCTATTTTGTTTTTCACTTATGTTGCACACACTATTAGTATTGGTTCACTACAGGCTTTACTGAGGCTGCATATGTAGCTCAAAATGTAAATGCAATGTGCTAATAGCTGTACGGGTAAGTTGCTCGGTCATTGTTATTGTGGGGTGGGTGTTTCTTGTCAGTTGTATTATAGTGCATGCAATGTAGTTAAAGTAAGGTTATGTTTTAACTGCATTTTTTTCACTGTATTTGTACTTTTTTCTCACTCACCCTCTTTTGTTCTTTTCTTTCCTCTATATACGATTATTTTTTTTTAATTTTATCTCCATTTATTTTACATTTATAATCAGCAGCACCTAGACCAACACCCATTCTACTATCAAGGCCTGTTGCCCACCATGAGTGGCAAGTTCACAGCAGACACTGACACTATCATTATTGATGTCCTCAGCTGCTGTCACCTCCACACCTCCAACAACACCTGCAGCTGTAAGTGCCACTTGTCCTGCAATGGAATGTGCTGGTTTACAACCTTCAGGTGGCAGTGATAGTGGAGGTGAGACCTCTGTCACCTGGTGGCAGCTGGAGGAAATAGTGGGGAGAGGGTCTTACAGACTCAAGCCTGGATGTCCATATCTGTCTGTATGTTAGAGACCCATCTCTGGTGACATATTTAGTCACTCTACCATCTGAGTGAGAGCCCAGTGGTAACGGGGTTCAGGGTGGAGACTGAGCTTCTACTGGGCCAAAGCTGACAAGGACTGCAGATGAACACTCTATCCTATCACCGATCCTGGTGTTCCCTTCTCATTTGTGTCTCTGTCCCCCATATTCATTGTGCAATCCTCCCCATCACCACTGTTTTTACTCTGTGTCTAATATCTCCTTCTCCACTGTGTTTTGCATCCCTCATTGTCTCAGCACCTCCCCAATGAGTCTTTTGTGCCTACTGTGTTTGTTTATGTGCCCCTGCTACTTACCCTTGTTCTCTTAAATTCCTGTTACTTCCATTACTACCTACCCTAACTTACCTTCTCTTCATATATGAAAACAGGCATTAGACTAAGAAAGAAAAAGTTTTCCCACTTTCTTCACCACCTTTCCTGCTCATTCCTTAAGTTTTCACCTTATGTTCTACCCTCTGCTTCCTTCCCTGCTTTTATCACTTTCTTATATTCACATTTCCAATCTCTGTCATAATCATACTTTTTTATTATTGTATTTTCTCTGTTCTTTGTTATATGTTTGCTGTTCTCTAAGCCCAGTTTGTGACTAAAAAGGTTCAATAAATTGATCACCTACATAGTTAACAAGTAAAAAACAAATAAATAAACAAATAGAGAAATAAATAAATACATTCAATGTATCCAAGGGAAGATACATATGTCTGAGACTTGCATTTTGTTGGCACCATAATAATTTATGAGACAACTTGCTCAAATAATTGAAGAACTAGAAGGTGCTATGAATATAAAATATGATATTTTTTTTCATTGGAGTAATAGGCAGCATTATTGCCTTTGATGCTGGAAAGATCAGAAGGCTGTGGGTTCTATCCCTATGCTAGGCTTGGACCCATGGTCCAATTTATAATATTGTAGTGCAACATATAGAGTGGGAGGGTACTGCTCTCCTGAGGTGCTATCCTGCAAATAAGACATTAAACAAGATTCTCATCTGCCTGAGATAGTGCTAGCTCAGGGAGATATAAAAGATTTCAAGGCATTTATTAGAAAAAAAGAGTACATGAATTTTCAAGTCAAGCCAAATTATTAGCAATCTGCATGAATACAACCCTGGGTCTCACCTGAATGTGGACCATGCCTAATGGGACTGCCTTGAGCATCATAAAATAAAGCAAAGAAAGTAGAAAATAATAAAAAAGATCTGCTAGTATGAGGTGAGATCACTGAAGTGCATGATATGAAGTTGTTAAGGTAACGCAATGCAGTCTCAAGATGAAGAGAAGCAAGTGCAAAATCATAGTACCAGAAGAAAGATAAATGGGTAATTTAACTTCAAAAAATGTATCTTTATTTTTTTATTATGAATAGGTCAGAAATAAGTATATCACTGAGAACATTTTGGGGGCATGTTATCTTTGAGAGTGGAGCCAAGAATAATGAAATAGTTTTGAAATGCTTAAACAGTCAATTATAAATCACCCACACTGATGAATTTTTATGTGAATAGACAATGAAACTATAAGTGGAGGGGAAGGCAAGATGGCCGCTGTCCTGTAGGGAGTGCTGAAACTCAGGAGAGCATCACTTAATTTTATATCTGCTTTTTTCACCAGTAAGACTTAACATTTTTCCTATCAAAAACACGGATTAACTACTAATAGACTTCGTTTCAATCACCAGAAGAAAAAAAGAAATTGAAACTCTCACCATTTAGGCTGGATTGTTGCTGATTATTTGGAAGCCTGGATACCACATGTGAATCCTGCACAGTAAGGAACTCGGCCTAACACTCCTGAAATTAAATCAGAAAAACTTTCCTAAACCTCAGCCTGCTTTAAACATCAATCAATAATCAAAATGCCTCTAGCATCAGAAGATATGGAAAGTCAAACAACAAAAACTAAATTTTCTGCTATTAATTCTCCAGAGAAAGACTCTTCTTCCTCTTCTAAAAGGCCCAGAGTCCAGAAGGCCTGGGATACTAATAAAAATACCAATGCAGTCAAAGGTAAAGCAGAAAGCTCCAACTTGGATGACTTAAAGGCAGCACTACAACCTTTACAGGATGCTATACTAAATCTTTCAGATCAGACAAAAGCTATTGGATCATCTACAGACAAGATTCTAACAAGGCTAGACAAGATTGAGTCCAAAATAATGGACCAGGACAATAAAATTGATTCCATGCAGGAAGAACTGAAAATAAATAAAAAATCAATTCAGGATCTACATACAAAAATTCTGGATCTTGAAGCTAGATCCAGAAGAAACAATCTAATTATAAGAGGCATCCATGAAAGCATTGAACAATCCAAGTTAACAGAGGTGATAACATCCATTTTCAGCCTCTTACTCGATAATGACCATGAGGCTAAACAAATTACAATAGAAAGAGCACACAGAGCATTAAGAGCCCCCTCTGTAGCAACAAACCCCAGAATTGTTTATGCTAAAATTCTCAATTTTCACCATGTGAACAAACTCTTAACTGCAGCCAAGCTCAAAAAAACAATAACATTGCAAGGAATGAAAATATCCATTTCGCAAGATCTCTCCCAACAAATCAAGGTGGCAAGACAACAATTAGCCCCTTTCTGTGCATATCTTATTGACAGGAACATAAGATTTCAAATGAGGTACCCCAACTCTTTATCATTTACTGCCCAAGAACAAAAACACACAGTCTCCAACAAGGAAGATGCTGCTACTGTCTTTATTAAGCTCTTCGGTACCAACCCGGCTAAAGCTTCAAGATAGAGGCAAGAATCAAAGTAATCTATTTAACTTAGCGACTCACCTCTACAAAGATGAAGATCTAATATTCAAAGCTCTTTCTTGTCCTTGATCTCGCCGGGCCCAGAATTGTTTCCCTGTCTTATCCTATCTGTTTACCTCATCCTGGAGCCACCAGAATGATGATGGAGAGGGGCCTGCCTGTTTTGGAAGCGGCTGCGGTGGCTGGAGAGCGATCCTTGCCTCTCGTAGGCCCCTGAAGTCATAGTTCTCCAAGCGCTGCCTCGTGGTGGTAAATCCTCAGCATAGCATAAGGCGACTACATTTCCCAGCAGTCGCCTGTACATGCGTGACCTCGTCGTCTCAGCTAACCTCCCAGGTTGCTTTATTCCCTTAAAGCAACAAGTGGTTTCACAGAAACATAAACTATATCGATGGATGCCCTTCTTCTCTTATAGCAGTGCGTGCATTGCAGCGCTGTTAAAGGATCACCAGCTGTCGCCTGTACATGCGTGACCTCGTCGTCTCAGCTAACCTCCCAGGTTGCTTTATTCCCTGAAAGCAACAAGTGGATCCACAGAAACATAGCCTGTGTTGACGGATGCCCTTCTTCACTTACAACAGCGCGTGCATTGCAGCGCTGTTAGAGGAGCACTCGTGGAATCTATAGCTTTTATAATGCTTACCGACACAGAGAAGGTCAACATCTCAGAGGTAACGGAAGAGAACTGGTCCTCAGCGCATTGCACCTCAGAAGAAAGGCTCGCAGAATACCCAGGTGGATCTTTTGCATTATAGCAAGGACGCTATTTAGGGGTCAACGAGCTCCAGACCAACAATGCTTACAGTATATATGTCTGGTATGAGATTAAATTACTCCCTGTATTACCGTTCTTGTATCTAATTGTTAAACCCGGGCATTGTAGATGCAGGCAACACCCCTCCTCAAGACTCCACAGCTGCCTGATCCTTTTTACAGTTTATGCAGGTTTTACAGGGGTAGTGGTCTCCTAGGGTCTAGGCATATCTTAAATGCATACCTTATCTCGCTTATTTTCATGCATACTGCTTGGGTCTGCCTTTGACTCTTGTTTACATATGTCCCAGTGATATTAATAACTTTCTCTTGGTCAATGAGTTTCAATGACGGATCTCTGTGTAGCTGGGATTACCTACTCTAACTAATACAGCAAACTCCTACATTCTCCTAAACGAATATCCATTTGATTTAACAATGTTATTGGCAGAATCTTACTCATCTCATTTTGGATCATTACTTAACAGCATTGTTATGTACATACCAATTAGCGAAAACCACCTCACTATTCTCCAATATGATATATTTATATATATATTAAAATGAGGTTTATATCTTTATTGAGCTGTATGTTATTTACCATGGGGTACTACATCTATGGGGTGCAGGTCCTAAGGATCTCAGGAATTTTGGGGGTTGGTAATACGTAATTTAAAGTCAGGGATTTACAATACCCATATTATTAGGAATCTGCTGGGCTTGTTTGTTATGCTAACGCCTATGTGAATTACATAGGGTGCTTTTTTCTGATAAAATACCTTACTCACCAAATTGCTCAAATTTACAAATGAACATAAAACACCCACTGAAGTAACCCCATATCCCTGTACACTATACTGCCAAGTCCGCAGTGACGCCTGTGTCCCTGATGTGACCTAGTATGCAGGCATGCCATCTTGAAGTAGGAACACTTTCGTACATACCACAAAGTAAGCGTAGTGACCCTGACTTGAATAAAGCTGGTTTGTTTGATATTGCACGCGTCACATAAGCCAAGTATTTATTGTTATTATTTACACTTTAAAAATTCTTATATGAATGTTAGGCCATGGGGTATACCCCTGTAGATCAAGATCTTGTCAAGGCCACGTGGGAAAATGCAAGCTCTTTTGTGAGTTAAATAGTTCTTGAAAGTGCAGTAATGATACTCCTAGGAATCGGGTTATGTTAGTATGCTGAAAACGCAATTCCTAAGGGATGAATCAAGGGTCCATCATAAATAAGAGCCCTTTACTGGTTGACTACCCTCTTAATGTGTATGTCTATTACAATAGTCTACCTTTCTTACTAGTGTGTCACGCCAAAACAATGAGTTAAAGTTGGCGTGGTCAACTGAATTTTGATAACTTAACCGACCTAATTATCGTTTTAGGGTTAAATCTATTGTACTTTCAAGACAGGGTCAAAGCTACATATAACCAGATTCGAGGCCAGGATCATGGCAGATAAATGAGTCTCGATTACCTTGAATATATACTGCGCTGATTACAACATTCTTAAAAGAATAGATGTTGCATGTAAACTCTGGGAGCATATAACGTAATGGGATACATTGAATGTTCTGTTGAATTTAGAAGGGGTCTAGTCATTATAATATCTAAATGATGTAGAAGCTGAGCAATGTTACAATATTACTTTACAGTTACTATCGTCCTGCTACTGTAAGTGAACATGGTTTATAAAGTGGTTTCATTTCTTGAAAGATCTAGGATTCACACTATCTAACTATTTCTTGTCGTCTAATCCTGGATCATTGGTTAGTGGGTATTAGGTGAGATTTGTATGTTAAATAGTAAAACTGAACATTTCCTAGTAGAGGTAACCTACTGTATTTTAAATGAGATGTTAATGAAGTTGATTAGAAGTGTGTTTGTAAAGTTCTTTTTACTTATTAATGCTAGAAAACGTATGTTCCCGTTTATAATATTTTTGGCACTGAATGGACAGCCTAAGGGGTTCAAGAATCTCAGTACTTGTATTATATCTGGAATGGAATGGAAAGATTTGTATTTCTTATGTACTATACACACTAAAAGAAAGGAGGACCTATTCTAGTATAGAGGTCTTCAGAGTAATACACCTTACATAGTCCTATGTTGACTAAATGGTTGTGCTCGGATACTCCTTCCCCTTGGGAAAATAGAATTTAAAATATTACTAACAGATTTTGGGTCAAGTTAAATATGACTACGAAGTCTTACTATTCACTATAATTATATTTCTGTATTGAGTTCTTTGGTTTTGCTGTTTCTATACTTAAGACATGCTCTGAATGAGTTAAGCAGTGTTTTAATTCAAGTCAACGTAGCTTTCTAGCTCTTGTAGAATTGTAGATTATACTCTGGGATACATTACCTCTTAATTTGTACTGGTACTTTAACGTAACACATAGGAAAGAAAGTGTTTCAACTGTTTGCAATGTGTTTTAATAATTTAGGTATCCCAGCCTCTTCCAGGCTAAAGGAGGAAGTGGTTATGCACGGGAGATACGCTGGAAGAGTCGCCCAGCTATGGATTTATAATGTATTTTACTTGTTTACGTCCTCTGTGTTAAAGTATTACACCTTAGAAAAGATTAACCTTTTTTATTACCCACAAATGTTAAGATTGCCATGTGGAAGATAGCCTCATGGAATGTCAAAGGCATACAAGCTGAAAGCAAAAGAAAACTTATCCTTCATTTGCTGTTTAAAACCAATCTAGAGTGCATCTTGTTACAAGAAACACACTTATTAAGAGAACAATGGAGCTCCATAAAAAGTAAAAGATGGATTAAAGAAATTATAGCAGCGGGGAGTAGAACTAATAAAGTTGGGGTAGCTATCATTATTAAAAACTCCTTTAAACATCCTATTTTAAAACAGGACTTTGACTCTGAGGGCAGATGGTGTTACTTTGTAACTAAATTAGACTACTTAGATAAGCCTATTATGATCCTAAACATATATGCTCCTTGTACGCTACAACATAACTTCATAATGAAATTGTATAACATCCTGCATAAGTTCCCGGAACACTACTATATAATTGGGGGAGATTGGAATTCTATCCAGGACCCAATTCTAGACAGATCTAATAGGGTGTCCGTAAATAATCCACTAGCCTCCTCCGCTATTGCAGATCTTAAAAGTGACTTTAATCTATTCGACCCATATTGTAATAATACCGACAACTTTAAGAACAAAGGTTATACCTTTTTTTCTCAATGTCATAAGTCCTGGTCCAGGCTGGACTTTTTTCTAATCTCAGACATTTTTCATAATTTTGCAACTAATATCTGCATTGATCCTAGATCAATCTCTGATCACTCAAAGATTACTTTATCTGTAGAATGGTCACGCTCTACCCCCCCAAATTTTTCGGTGAGAGGGTGGAAACTTAACCCTAATTGGCTAGGAAAGTCGGATATTAAGAAAGATATTAATACCTTATTAGATCAATGTATACTTGCTATTAAGGACTCCAGCACCTCGTTTGATATCTCTTGGGCTACCACTAAGGTCTTGATCAGAGGATTATTAATCAATAAAGCCTCCCATTATAAGAACGAGTTTATCACTAAAGAGAGGACTATACAGGGGGAATTAAAATCCCTTGAAACCCGTATGCAACAGAACTACACACCAGATCTAGAGAAGGAGATTACCCAGCTGCAGTTAAAATTAACATCATTACAGGCGGATAACCTATCATTCTATGAGATAAAAGCCTTAGCTAGTTATTCACATTGGGCTCAACTTCCCTCTAGGTTTCTGGCGAGATTGATTAATCAACATAGCAATACTCCCCCTATCTCAAGAATTAAGGTTCATCAAAATTATATTTGTAACACACAAGACATAATAAAGATATTTGAAGATATTTATGAAGAAGTATACAATCCTACCCCAAATCCTATAGACAAACAAGAACTAAACCTTTTCCTTGACAATCTGGTCACACCAAAGATAGATGAACATCATCGATCCTTATTAGCGGGCGATATCACTCAAAGTAATACTATGTCTGCGATTAATAACCTGAAATCCAATAAAGCGCCAGGACCGGATGGATTCACGGCGGAATTTTATAAAGCGTTTAGCCAGAAATTATCAATCATTCTATGTCACCTATTTAACTTTATTAGTCAGGAAGGTGTTTGTGACCCCCACCTAAATGCATCCCGAACTATTCTAATCCCCAAACCAAATAAAGACAGCTCCAACCCCAATAATTATAGACCTATTTCTATCATTAATATAGATATTAAAATTCTGGCAGCAATTTTAGCCTGTAGATTGAAATCTGGGATTGGTAAAATCATCTCTCTTGAACAATCAGGGTTTATAAACCAGAGACAAACCTTTGACCAAACTCTTACACTAAATGCTATGTCCTCTTTATCATTGATCAAGCGTACCCCCATCTATGCCCTAGCTATTGATGCATCCAAAGCATTTGATAGAATTAGCAAAGAATTCTTGATCTCGGTTCTACAAAAATTTAATTTCCCTACTCAATTTATACACACTCTTAATACCCTTTATAAAAATGCGTATACTACTTTACATATAAACAAATATAGCTCCAAAAGGATAATGATTAATAATGGTATCAGGCAGGGATGCCCTCTATCACCGCTTTTATTTAACCTATATATAGAACCTTTACTTTTATTAATTAAACAGAGAACATTCCACCATATTCCAAGATTATTTAATACTGAAATACCCTTATCAGCTTATGCAGATGACTTGAATATTTACTACTCACTTCCCAACGCTGATATTAACAAAATTAATAATACTTTACAAATTTTCTCCAAATTCTCGAATTATAAGGTGAATTTAGATAAGACAATGATCTTTCCAATTAACATTTACTCGCAATTACCCAGTGAAAGATCTATACCTACTATAAAAGTCAATGACCATTTTCAATACCTAGGAGTATCCTTCCAAACAGATGGAAATATACATCATCAAGGGACTTCTCTAGATGTTGGGGCGTGATACAAAAGGATATGGAAAGATGGTCTCAACTAAAACTCCCGGTTCTCTCGAAAGTAGCCATTATCAAAATGAACATTCTGCCAAGACTTCTGTATGTTCTAAATGCTACCAACACCCTGATTCATAATAAAGTCTTTAATAAAATTCAATCATTTCTTTCGAAGTTTATATGGCACCCTAGACCCATCAGGATAAGCTATAATAAACTTATATACCCTAAAGAGAAGGGGGTCTAAGCCTTCCAGATTTTAGACTTTTGTATGAAATAAATAGAAGCAGTAGAATAATTAAGGTGGCAACTTTCAGAGAAGAACCTAATGCTTGGTGCCCAACGTGGGTCAAACTTTATTACAATTATATTAAATCTCTTTACTTTAATCCCATGGCCCTACCTTTCTTAGACATATCTGCCAAAAGAAAGTACAAAATTCAAAATGACCTATGGTCTCAAATCAGGTGTACACAAAACTTGTTTAAATCCCTAGATCTACAGTCTGCTTTTCATCTCCTCCAACCTTTACACCTTAATCCTAACATTAAATTAAACGAGAATTTGGTTAATCTGAATTCGTTTCCACTGATCAAAAATAAAACTGTTCTGGACCTCTTCTCATGCAGGTTGGAACACATTTCTTCTATCAGAAGCAAGTTTAAGCTTTCGATCAACTACACCACTATGATTAGACAATTAATGGACATCTGCAAGAAGTACTGGAGTGATACAGATATTCCCGATCCTCAAATAGAGTTGTGTAAGGTACTTTGGAATCTACTAACTCGTAAAAAGAAAATGATCTCTCACTCCTACAAGTTAATATCAGAAATTAGATGCACGAAAGAGGCTATCCATTCTGACTTTTGGCTAAAACAAGACCCCTCGATCTCTTCCAAATCCATAGCACAAGCCACTCAAAAATTTTCCAAAGCTATTCCTCTATTAAAGTTCAGATATACCCAACTTATGATTGTAAATAACGCGTATTACACCCCCGCTCTACTAAACAAGATGTACAAGGAAATCCCACCATTTTGCCAATTCTGCCCTATGATGAAAGCAGATATCATCCACATCTTTTGGAGTTGCAAGTGCTCTTACAAACTTTGGTGTGCCCTCAGAGTCAAATTAGAAAAAATGGGCTATGAAAAATCTACCCTGTCTTGGCAATTTGCCCTTCTTCACATACCCCCGGTGGGCATGGACATTAAGAACACGTATTTCCTAATAACAGCCTTTATGTTGGTTAAATACTATATCACCCTAAATTGGAAGGATAGATCAATCCTATCATGGGAAGGACTCAGACAGATAATTGGGAAGTATTTCTCTGCTCATAAATATTTGTGGTATTCCATGAGGCTAAATCCATCACAGAGGGAAGCTTGGAAACTGGTTTATGAAGGTATTTTAACATAATCACTCTGCTTTCGAATCTCCGGACTGGAGGTTCTACATAGTTGGGCTTTGTATATAGTTATTGTATATAGAGAATTTTTTGTCTGTACTTATCGTTTAGTCATGTTGTAGAGTATGATTTGTTATGTTATGACTAAAAATCAATAAAAAGAATTTAAAAAAAAAAAAAAAAAGAAACTATAAGTGGAGGCCACTCAGAGTGGTACTGATTTACTAATACTGCAGGAAGGCAGGTAATCTACATTTGGGTCTAGAACATTTATAGATATTCAGAAAAGATATACAATGATACAAATGAGTTACTAGCTATTTAACGTGGACTTCAAAAGCTCACAAGTGCATATACAGGGAAAGCAGTTTTCACAGAGACAAAACATAAGCTACTGCAGAGCAAATTTAAAAGCCTGACAAGATTGCAAAGAATGTTATGGCATCTGCAAAAATATGACCTGAAAGAGAGATATAAACCAGGAAAATTAATGCATATAAATGACATGCTGACTCAGTTGTAGTTACAGCTATCAAGAAGATTTATTGTAGGAAAAACAGATGCAGTCTAGGCAATGTCACAGTAACCCACAACAGAAAAGCTTAGACAGCATTAGGAGTACATGGAGACTGACCCAGAAATACAGATGTTGAAAGAGGTTGCACTGAAAAGGATGACTAGAAGAGAAATCTATAGTAAGGATATGAACAGAAATTTTCTTTTATTTAAAGAGGAAATATAGGCCTGATTTTTAAAGAAGATAAAATAGTTATACCCAGTCAACTAAGGAGAGCTATGCTGACAAGAATTCAAGAGTCAAACCTAGACATTTTTAATGCAAGGAAAGAGATAGAAATGTATCATTTTACTCAGGAATGTCAGTGCAGTTGGAGGAAAAAAAGCCAAATATGCAATGTGCATGCATATCACAAGAATAACTAAAGGGAAGTTATGATATCTTATTCAGGATCAGAAAGATGATGGAGCAGCACAGGTAAAAAAAATTTTAATGTTAGGAAGTGAAGTGTGTGATTCCTTCTTTCATTCTTTTTTTCTGCTGTACAATTTAAAAGTTTCTGAGGTTGTCATTTGAAATTTCTGAGTTATAAAGTTAACAAACATATCTTATTCAAATGCCAGAAATGTCTTAAAATAATTCCAGACATAATTACAGATAATGGTCCACAACATTCAAGCATTATATTTATCATATTTTTTCTTTTTTTAATTTTTATTGACTCTTCTCCAAAACACCATACTAAACTTATATATGTCACATATTTTACATAATTGAGAGCATTTAAAACAATCTTTGTATAGATTAAAAAAAATCTCAATTTATTTTCTTTATTTATTTATTTATTTGCATTGGTTGATCGGGATACTCCACTGGGCCAAGTCTGCCCGTTTTCAGTGGAGGACCGGAGAAAAAAGCTCCACAAGAATAGTTCTCATAAGTTTACAGTGTACAGGGCTAAGGGTCATCAATGAACACTGACTCATTGAACTGGACATTATATACCTCTTTAGCCATTTAGTGATCAAAATTAAATTTAAAAGAAGCAATACTTGATGACACCTGCCAACTTTGTTTTAACTGCACTCCCCTTCCTCCATATCCAATCATCCACTGTTCTATAGCTCCCCTCATTTTCCTCCCTCTCCAAATTCTCTTAATTTTTGCATCCCTTCAGTAGATGTAATACACTTATTTTTATGCCAATATGACTATGAGGTCTTGGCCCTCTGCATTTAGCTTTCACTTTTCTCAGTCTGTCAAACCATCTATGCACCATTTCCCACAAATAATATATCTTTCCAGAACCCACCCATATCCTAACCATCCGATTTGTCATCCCATGAGGCCCTCACAGTTCTACTTTGCCTTCTGAGTTTATCAGAATTTCAGAACAATGGGAGTGTTATCACATTTCATCCATATTATGCTAGTTAATAGGTTAGACTGTTAACCATTTAATGAGGAAATCACAGGTTGCTAAGAAAGTCTGTTCTGAGGACTGAGAGCTTTACTAAAATAAAGAAATAACCAGTTGTAGACTTTTAGTGTTTGACTGTCTCAATTACTTATAAATTATAGCTTGAATGGAAGACTTTCCACAGCCACATCAATTTGCTGATGCCTGAGTGTCATTATTAGCTAAAAGAGAGATTGACATAGAATTATTGAAGTCAGACTTTCTGTGAAAGTCATACAAGGCATTTGATATTTCCAAACCAAGGAGATAAGTTGATAATTCAACAAGGTTCTGAAGAGAAGCAGACAGAAGAAGTTATAAAGAAAAAAAGTGATCATAAGAGGGCATTTACACTTTGACGTAAAGATAGAAAACTATTCAAAAAAATGAGGAGATATTTAGCCAAAGTGCATATGTTGTGCTCATAGTTACAAGATCCGGGTAATGTTTTAAAAGTACAGGAATGTCACTACCAAAGGTTCTACAGATGCCCAGATAAATACTTAGCTATAACTACTAACAATCAGGGAGTTCAAAGGAACTGTTGTTAAATCTGTAAAAAACAAGTTTCATCCATGTCATCGGAAGCACAAACCACTGAACTGCAACTACTTCAATAAACAAAACATGGGAGATTAATAAAGAAATTAAACCTGATATTATAACAGTTCCAGAAATTAAACATGAAAATGAGAGATATTGCTGTGATTGATGTATAAAAATAAATGCTGAACATTCATGTGAGAGATGCAACCATATAGCCAAACTGGAGGCTAAGCTCTCTCAACTCAGTACTGGCATAAACAGTCAGGAGGAGAAGGAAACCACATTCACTCCAATTCCAGTCTCACATAGACCTACCACGACAGCAAACCAAACACATAATCACACAAAAACATACTTGGAGGCTCTAAATAAAGATCTGCCTAAGCAGCAGAGACCTCCAAAGCAGACACCCAAGCAACCGCTACCCCAAAACAAAACACGTGAAACACATATATCACAAAGCCAGTGTGCCGAACAGTCACAGCCCTTAAGGCTGAACAACACATCTGATACACTTGTAATAGGTGACTCTATCGTCAGGCACACTGACGTCCCGCTCACCAGGCTGAACAAGGAGAAGGTCACAGTGAGCAGCCTGTCGGGCGCTAGGATCAGCCACATAAAACAAGCACTCAGGTCACTCCAAGGCAAGTACAAATATGACTCAGTCATTGTCCATGCTGTTGTGAATGACCTGAGACGTACCTCCCTGGACTACATGAAAAGAGACATAGAGGAGCTCTCTGAGCATGTAGCCCAGGCCGGTATGACCCTGACCTTGGGTAGCATCTTACCCTCACCAAGAATGATGCCACAATATGAAGACAAGATGATCAATTTCAACAATTGGCTTAAGTACTGGTGTCATTCAAAGGGGATCCAATGCCTGTCAGCCTGGGATGATATGCTCAACAAGCCACGATGCTTCGCTAGGGACGGCTTGCACCTGTCACCCCTGGGCTTTTGGATATTGGCAAAGGCTCTTGCTACCCCCATAGTGCCTTTTTTAGGCAAGGCTCAAAAGACAAACCCACCTCCATAGGTATCACAAGGGATAAATAACTAAGAGTAATACTACTCAATGCCAGAAGTCTAAACCTTAAGATGCATGCACTTGAAACTCTCCTTAGCATGGAGAACATTGATATCTGTGCAGTAACAAAAACCTGGTTCAGGGCTCCCGAGAGCACCCCAGCACTACTAGGTTATACCTCATACCATGCTTTTCGGCCCCAAAACTTGGACCGAACCACAAAAGGAGGGGGAGTATCGATATTCATCAAAGATACCCACACCTCCAGGTTGGTGGCAAAGCATGAAGCATCAGAGACTATCCATGTGCAACTAACAGTGGGTAAAACTGCCTTCCAATTTATAGCCTGCTACAGACCACCCTCCCAAACCCAGGAACCCCACTCGGCCTTCCTGTGAACACTGGAAAATATGAAGGTCTCTCCAAACACCATTATATTGGGCGACTTCAACTACCCAAACATAGACTGGGAGCATTACTCTAGCTCCAGCACCCTAGCCCAAAGGTTCCTAGAATTCATAAACTCAAATGCTATGGAACAACTTGTTACCACTCCCACAAGAGGGGAAAACATACTGGACCTGATCATCACCAACATGGGGACTCTATGCACCAGACCAGACGTGTATCCCTCACTGGTAAGATCAGACAATAAACTGATCTCACTGGATATTCACATCCCGACCCCACCCCCTGCCCAGAAAACCACAGTGAAAAACTTCTCTAAAGCAAATTTCACACTCCTCAAAACCGAGGTGGACTCCTTCAAAGCCCCCAGGCCTGTAGAAAATACAGCCCAGACCGCAGAATCCTTTATAAATGCATTCTATGAACACCTTCAGGAATGCATGGATCATGCAATCCCAAATAAAACCAAGACCCAATCCTCCAAAGGCAGACGTCCTGTCTGGTGGGCCCAGCCATAAACAAGCTATACAATAGAAGGAGGAAGCTACTACATGATAGAGCAAAATCCCAAAAAGGGAAGGCATCTCTGATCAGTATTAGCAAAAAACTATGGGCACTCATAAAATCATCTAAGGCCAGCTTCGAGAGAAAAATTGCACAGGACACTAAGGATAATCACAAGGCTTTCTTTAGTTATGTTAAGAACCTGGGTGGGAATTCCCAGATATGCTCAGAATTAGTCCAAAATGACAAAAAATACACCGAACCCACAGACATTGCCAACATCCTAGCTGACAGGTTCAGCGCAAATGTCCCCCCCCTCCCCACCAAAAGGGAAAATATCTATCCCAGCAGAGTGCTGCCCCCCTGACATCTCAGATGCTCAGGTAAGAGCCGCCCTCTCCAAAGCAAAAAACACAGCATCAATGAGACCAGACGGTGTCCTGGGCTGCGTCCTACATGAACTCCAAGAAGAGCTAAACCCAAACATAAAACTACTGTTCAATCTCAGCCTTACTACAGGATATGTACCCAAAGAGTGGCGTACAGCAACAGTGGTCCCTCTCCACAAAGGTGGTGCCTCAACGGACCCTGGAAACTATTGCCCCATAAGCCTGACTAGCTTGGTCTGCAAAGCTATGGAAAGGATCATCATGGACCTCATAAATAAAGATATTGGGGACCTACAGATACTGGGTCCTACCCAGTTCGGCTTTGTTAAGGGCAGATCCTGCCTCTTAAACCTCGTCGACTTCTTTGAAACAGTCACCAAGGCCATTGACGAAGGGAAGGTGGTCCACACAGCCTATCTGGACCTCGCAAAAGCCTTCGATACAATACCCCACTCGGGCATTATAGATAAGCTCACCAGCTTAAATATAAACCCCTGTGTCACTAGATGGGTTGCAAACTGGCTCAAGGACAGAACCCACATGGTTAGAATTGCTGGAGCCATGTCAGACTCCAAACCAGTTACAAGTGGCGTCCCACAAGGCTCAGTCCTGGGACCTCTCTTGTTCGGTATATATTTCTTGGAGGTACAGGCCAACACAGAAGGACTGTGGCTGACCAAGTTCGCAGATGACTGCAAACTGGGCACCATAATTGACTCTCCAGCCGACACAAGCATCCTCCAAAAGGGCCTCATAGAAACAAACAACTGGTGCCAGAGCCATGGCCTCAAGCTAAACGCCAAAAAGTGTATAGTCATCCCCTTTGGCAAAAACAAAGTGCCCACAAATTACCACATAGGTGGTAATCCATTAAGTACAGAAGAAGTGATTAGGGACCTGGGGACCCAAGTTGATAGCAATCTCTCATTTGACAACCACGTGGCCAAAGTTATTATAAAAACATTTTATATAGCCCACCTAATCATGAGGGGATTCACATCTAGATTAGGGGAGGTCATCGTGCCTCTTTACTCATCCCTCATCAGGCCCATAATCAAGTACAATGCCCCTTTTGGGATGTACCTTACCAAACACCTGCAGCAACTGGAAAGTCCCCAAAAATACCTCACCAAGAGGATCAAAGGGCTCAAACAAATGCCATATGCTGCCCGGTTAAAGAAACTCCAGCTCTACTCAGTGGCATACCGCCTGCTCAGAGGCGACCTGTGCCTGACGTATAAAGCCATGTCCAACCCGGAATTAAGGGACATGCTGCACCTCAGAAAATCCAAATCCCATCGAGCTACACGCTCGAGAGACTTGAACCTCAGCACTGAAATAAATAGGACATGCTGGAGGGACAGATTCATAACCCAGAGGCTCCCTTCACTCTGGAATAAAATCCCAGTCCAGGTTAGGCAGAGTCCCTCATTGACTCTCTGCAAGAGGAATCTTGATGAGTGGATGGGAGATCGTACGTTTACCCTGGGTATCACTTCTGTGTCACTGTTAAACAGAGGCACAGTATACTAACCTTGAAAAAGGGACTAGCTAAATTAATTTAAAATGGGTGGTGAAAGCCAAACATACTCTGGCTAGGCTTATAAATGCCCTAGGGCAGATAGCCTAGTATGAATCTATGAACCTATGAACCTATGAGTGTTATTAATAACAGCCTTTTAATATGCTAGTAGAATATTTAAACAGGGTATGAACATTTTCATTTTATATGTACAAATTTAAAAAGCAAAGGTTAGCTAGATGCTGCCTTTTATTTATAAAACGTTATCCTTAGCTTATTAGAAAGGAACATGAGCTATGTGTCTTTAAGAGGTAGGTGCTTTTAGCCTATACTAGTATATGTCATGCTATATAGACCAGTGCAGTGAATGCTTCTGGTTTTGTGAGTAACAGCCCAAATACTCCTGCCTGTCACATTAATGAGTATTATAATCATGCCATAAATTATATAAATGATCAGTTCACTTAGTATACAGTAATGTTGTATGCCGCAAAATGTGCTGTTAAAATGTGGACCTGACGGAGAAGGACAACAAAGTTAGAATGCAATAAAAATTAAAACAGCAGTGTGAAATAGACCTGGTAGGACATCAAAACTGGAATGCAGTTGAAATTAAGCAAGCTGATATGTTTTCACAGGTTTTCAGCTAGCCAAATAAACAGCAGCAACTCTGTACATCAGGATGACAGTAGCAAGGGCAATAACATATAACATTACTACTGTGCCTTAATCTAAGAGAACCAAAAATAATTTATTGCAATAGTGCCTTAAAATGTCACTATGAACCTGCCTTGTTAAAAAGAAAAAAAACTCTACAACTTTATAATGCAGTTCATGTAATGTCCTAACTTCTTTGTAAACAAAGTTATTGGGATGTATTCAGTAAACATGAAAGCAGGTAAGGAAACTATGTTTTGCCTATTAAGAATCATATAACAGACATAGCTGGAAATATTATTTTATGCGTGTCATTTCCAAATCTTCAGTCACAGGCAAGTTTTACCAATTTAGTATTCATATCCTTTGATTCCTTAATGAACTTAGTCATTTAATTGGAGAAGACTATGGCTGCAATGCTGTCAGCATTTTGTAATTTCAAAATATCAACTATATATTAAATACAAAAAAATTCAAAGCATACTGAGACTAATAGAAAGAGAAGTTGTCAAATTGAACATCTGAAGGTTTCTTTTTGCAACCTGATAATGTTTAATTTCCAGACACACAGCCATAAGATATGTGAGAAAAGTATTTTTCTTTTGAAAGATGATATACATAGACGTACAGATATTACTTTCTCCACAAAAATGTTCCTTATAAATATAGTACACTAACTCACATTCCTTATACTGAAAGGGTATCCTAAACTTTCTTAACATTCCACAGTACAGTTGTACATGCAAATTGCTTACTATTGCAAATAACTTATCAAACATGCCTATGCCCTCTAGGCGATATTTGTTTTCACAACGTGAACATTAGATACAAATAAAACTGCATATCTTCCTCAAAACTAAGAGACAGTTTTCTGTCTCTCATTAACTTGATTGTCCAAACATAAGGACATATAATAGGCTAACAAAAGGATTTTGTTTTTTAAGTTAGTTTTTGGAAGGGGCTAAAGCTGGACTGTTGTGTGGAGAAATTAGATCATATTTGGCTAATTTTCTTTTATTGTTAAAATGGCTAAGCCCTTCTTGCTTCGGTTTGCATTTCTAAACCAAGTCATTAAGCAGTTCAACCATCATGGCAGGATTATTTGCCTTGTTTCTTATTAAATGTTGCTAGACTTACTGACATTGGAAAACATTTTCACTAACAAGTGCCAGTATTTGTTTTCAGTAATTATATGATTTTCTTGCATCAGTAAATAGCAAGGAATTACTTATTACAATACAGACCATGTTTCTAGTTAATATAAAACAGAAAGAAAGAAACAAATGAAGCTACATTTCTAGGAATTATAGCACTTAAATAACCAATATAAATAGGTAGTAGTGAAAATGGTATAAAACCTATATGCCATATTTTCAAAATGAATATATTGACCATCCTAAATATACTCATATATCTCACAAGCTGACATTTATTAGGCATATTGCAATGTGTAAACATTTCCAATGTCATTACTAATGAAAACACATCAGAGTATAACATATTGCTACGTGGTTTGTAGGAGAACATAACAGCCCTATGCATTTTCTCTACATTGCAGCATACGGTCAGGTACCACTGTAAGAACAACCAGTTAAACTGTAACATGTTATATGTTCAAAGCCAGAGTGCATCTTTCCTATTATAAAGGAAGCCGGCAAGTATTATGGTAAATTCTAATAATTCAGCCCAACACTTTTAACATCAATCTAGTGGAAAGTTGTACCCAATCCATCTATGGGTTATCCATTTTACTTTCTTTTTTGTGGTTTCATTCCTATCTGAATACTTACAACAGAATGTATTGCTGTATAACAGAACCATTCCTACTTTCATTTTCCAGAATGGCTCATTGATTCTTTATCCATTTTAGGTACATTTACTGGGTAAATCACTGTCCTAAAGCACCCTTTTACAGACAAAACTCGGGCACAGGAAGAATAATACCTAATTACGTGGGCATGCATTATCATATATAAAATATAATGATTAATAGCACAGTCTTACATAATAGCATGATGATAAGACAGTATCAGTATACTGACACACATGTTAATTATATTTTCATATTCTGTAGAACTCTTTTAATTAGTACGCAATGAATATATGGGCCTTTGTCTTTTTTTCTGAAAAGATTTGAAGCTTGCATAAACTAAAGCACTGCTGGTGATTCCCTTCTGGGCACGAAAAGTAAACCTATATTTTTTGTCTGTGACTGACAGAGCTGCTTTCTATTTTACCTGCTTCACTTTGTTTTCTGTTTTAAGAAATCTGTTTGCCCTGGTGTTTTGTTCTATGTGAGAGATAGATACTTAAATTATCTAGGCTGCACATTTCACATATTTTTTCATTGGTTAAACTGTGTGCTGATCTAACTTGGGGTTTGCTGATAGAAAGCTTATTGCATGCTTTCCTGACTGGTATTTAGCTTAAAACTTGTTTCTCTTTGCTTGTATTTAATCTTTGCATTTGCACAGGCTGGGTCTATATTAGAACAACAAATGTTCAAAATTTCGAGTGTTCTAATATAGACCCATTTTCAGCAAACTCTGAAAATATCGAAGAAACAGAAAACCGAATTTTTTCCTGGGGAAAGAATTCGGTTGTCTGTTTCTGTTGCTTCAGTATTTTCAGTGCTGTGGTGGAAAGTTATGGGTCAGACTCAGGTAAGTGTGTGATTGTGTGGACGTGAGGGTTAGGGTGGATTAGGTGAGTTAGGGTTAGTGTGGGGGTCAGGTAAGTGTGCGATTGTGTGGACGTGAGGGTTAGGATGGGGTAGGTGAGTTAGGGTTAGGGAGCGGGTGAGGTGACTGTGCGATAGTGACGGAGCTTAGGGTTAGGTTTTGGGTTAAGGTAAGTGGATAGTTAGTGGTGTATGTATAGTTTAGTGTAGGGTTAGGTGTAAGAGTTTAGGTGTATGTGCGTGGATTGCTGTTTGTTTAGTGTGCTTGTGTTGTGTGTATGTGTTTCGGAACAGCAAATTTTTTCCCTAGGAAAAAATTCGCTGTTCTGTATGTTCAATATTTTAAATTTTCGATTCACAGGGTTCGATATTAGAACACTCGAAATTTTGGACATTCGGTGTTCTAAAATAGACCCACACAGGCTTTGGCATAGATACTCAGAGCTGCTCGTCCTTTGGTGACTTTGCTACTGATTACTGAAAATCTGCTTTCACCTGGAACAATCAACTACTGAAAAAGCAAAAATAAGTATTTTTGCACTTCTCTTATGTAATGTAACTGTACTTTTGCAGCTTCTTAAGATATTTTATGTTAATTTTGTACTTTTGCACTTTATATAAAACAAATTGTACTGTCTACTGCTGCTTTAAGTAGTTAACTGTACTGTATTACATTGTAGCTGTTAGTTGTAGGGCTGTTGTAGATAGTTTGTGTGGGCTTGTTACACTTGGGCTCCAAGCCAGCTAGTCTACATTAAGAAGATGTCTTTCCACACTCTTGTGGCAGAAGTGTGCTAATCTAACCAGTGTGAGTTGGAGATTGCTGATGAAAGGCTTATTGTGTGCTTTCCTGATTGGTAGTAAGCTTAAAACTAGTTTCTATTTACTCATATTTAAGCCTCGCATTTCTGTGCTGCTGCTTTTCAATCAGTGGAGGTTAGCAGTGTCATGCATAGACGCAAAAGGCCAGAAGCTCAATTTTCCCTAAACAGCTGTCAGTAAAAGCCTTCCAAGCTTTTCTGCTGCTCTAGGAGCAACCCAGTTGCTTACTGGGCAGCATTACCTTATTGATCAACCTTAGCCTACACAAAATATAGGTCTCTCTTGTAGTCTCAGCACTACCAGCACAGTCCTGTCAAATTAACCCATTCCCTTCCCTAATAAAACATATAGTAAGAGCCTGCTATCATGTATGGGCAGTTTCCCATCATTTCTCTGGCCAGCGTGATAGACATGGGCATCCTGAGGGGATGTAGCAATTGTTTTTTGTATACTGACAAACACTTACTCCCGAAACAAACAAATACTTTATGTGAGAGATGTAGTTACACTATGAAATTGGAGGCAAGACTCTCACATAAGGACAAATCGAGTCTGAAACAGGTTGTCAGCACACACACACACATTCCACACTAAATAAGGACCCAACACATAAACCCCACATATATGGAAGTACTCATTGGTTACTTACCAAAAGATCAGAGGCCTCCCAAATGGAAACCACTTACAAACATAATGCAAAAACAACCAGAACACAAAATAACACATGCACCAATGTCTCAACAAATAAGCCTATAAAGCAGGGAACTAATTTAAGGAAGCAGTGAAAGCCAACACATTCTGGCTAGACTTATAGATGCCCTTGGGCAGATAACCTAGTACTTACCTATGAAACTATGAACCTATAACATCACAAAGCCTAATATACTGGTCAGAGGTGACTCCATTGTGAGACAGATGGATGTTCCCCTCAGCAGGCTGGATAAGGAGCAGCTTACAGTTAGCTGCCTGTCAGGTGCCAAGATCGGTCAAGTCATTCAAGCACTCAAGTCACTCAACCACAAATACCACTACTACTCCATCATAGTCCATGTAGGACATTAAGAGAGAGAATTAGGGAACATCTATATGCCATAAGCAAAGAGAATGAGACCAATGCCCTAGCCAAACATGTGATTTATAATGATACCACACATAAATTTAAGTTCATGGTTTTAGAACTGATACATACCACCACAAGGCTAGGAAACATAAGTAACTTTACTGAAAAAGAAGAGAACAAATGGATAATCAGACTACAAGCTGATATTAGACATGGTCTCAATGATAGAGTTTCTTTAAAACCCTTTTTGAAAGATAGACCATTGAGACATTAACAACACTGCTCTTTCCATACATTTCTTCACTTGCATACACTAGTTTCTCTCATTTAAGTATACATATTGCACTTAATTCATACTGATTTTCAACACATACTCACATACACATTCATGTGATTCTCACATACATATATAAGCATATACATACTTTTTTATATACATTTTTATATACATTTTTACATTCACTTTTATATTTACATTCACACACATTTCCATCATATATTAAATTTACTTCACGCTCACATATATATTCATATATACTTATATATATATATATATATATATATATATATATATATATATATATATGTATTTTTTATGTATCATTTATATATTTTTTATATATATTTTTTATACATACTTATTCACATATATATACTTTCACACACTTATATATTTATACATAATATCGAGGTATAGATTGAGTCACATATAAGTATACAGATATGGATATGTATATGTATGTATTTTTTACATTTTCATATTTATATGTTTATGTATTTTTTTATATTTTTATGTTTCTATATGAATTTTTTATGTATGTCTGTTTGCATATAGGTACATCATGTGTATGAATATATTTTATTAATATTTTATTATTATTTTTAGAAACTCACAGTAGACTGCCAGTTTTATTAGACAATTCTATCAGTCAACAACTGTCTTTATAAAGATCTCTCTAAAGACAAGGAAATTAAATGCTGTAAATTAGAATTAATTTGAATTAATTAGCTAATTAACATTCAGAGATTTAATTGGCTTAAGAAAGAGTTAAGTAGAGATATAAGGGAGTTTTTTACTTTTTATTTTCATTAAAGTCTGAAGAAGCGCCCTGTGAGGCGTGAAAGCGCTTACTTTCTACAAATAAAGGATACATCAGCTTTTTAAGTTGGCTTCGATTGTCGTGGTGTGCTTCTAATCTCTTTTTTCTACTGGACTTATAACTTTGTTTTGGAGGCACTTCACCCCTTAAGTATACATTTTATTTCAAGATAGTCCATGTAGGGGTGAATGATTTGAGACATACCTCACTGCACTATACGAAAAGAAACAGGACTGAGCTTACATATTATGTCACAGGCAGGTATAGCCTAGCATTAAGCAGCATTCTACATTCTTCAAGGATGATGCCACGGTACAAACAAAAAATGATTGATGGGGTGGAGCCTAGATGGCCAACTGAGAGCAGTGAATTTTTGAGAGCTCCATAAACTATCTGTCCCTGAAGGAGTGACCTCAGCACAAGAGCTTGTAGTAATTGGTTGTTTTGGACCATTTCTAGCTCTTTTGAAGTTCCCTGTTTAAAATCCGCCTCTGAGCGTTTTTTTCTGGCTATACTACTCAGCAACAGCTCCTCGTGGTCCTGCAGAGTGGTCCTAGCAGCAGAGAACTGAGAAAAGCGACTACTTTCCTGATTTAAGCATTTTTTGCTGTTTTTTACCTGAAATACCTTTTCTTGCTTACCTTGAACAAGCTTAAACTGTTTTTTTAACTGTTTGTTGCATTATATATTATTTGCACTTAAAGTTTCATTTAGTCGATAATTGGTCGAAAGTTGTTTGTTTGTTTGTTAATTTAACTGTTGAGGCTGTCCACTAAAGTGTGCTAGCCTGTGTAACTGATTTACTACTGCTTCCTGTATTTCTGTGTGCTTTCTATCTCAAAAACAAAAAAAACAAAAAAAAAATCCTTGTTTTCCCACCTCTCCTCGACTAATTTAGACCAGTATACAGGCCTTGCTGTATTCTGGGCTGTGGTGTAGTTCCTGTGGTGTCCATTGCCTTACTTGGAAAGAAGGAAATTTCTTTGCTCACCAGTGGGAGTGGGGAGCCTTGAGCAGCCTATCTGTCCCTGAAGGAGTGACCTCAGCACAAGAGCTTGTAGTAATTGGTTGTTTTGGACCATTTCTAGCTCTTTTGAAGTTCCCTGTTTAAAATCTGCCTCTGAGCGTTTTTGCGCGGTTGTGCGCATAGAGCAGCGCCGGTTAAACAAGGTTAAACTTTTCTGGCACCACCAAGTCTGCTCTTCAAATTTTCCCTTAAGAAAGCTCTACTCTTATAATAATCTAGTCTAATCACTTTACTATAAGCCTAGCACTTGTTCTCAAAATCTCTCTTCTAAGTAAGCACTCGCTAACTAAAGTAAGCACTACATCCACCTACCTTCCCTGTGAGTACCCACTTCCCTTAAAGGCACACTACCTGTGAGTACCCACTTCCCTTAAAGGCACAGCACTCCCTTATAATATTTTAGCATGTCGAGTGGTAGATTGCTGGCATCCTCTCCGGTTCAGCTGGTTAATCTGGGAATCTTGAGACAATGCTGCAATTGTCTCATGTACACAGACAACCCTCTCCTCCTCCCAACAAACACAAATACATGTGAGAGATGCAACTATATAGCCAAACTGGAGGCTGAACTCTCTCAACTCAGGACTGGCAAGACCAGACAGGAGGAGAAGGTAACCACACACACACCAAACCCAGTCCCACATAGACCTACCACAACTGCAAACCAAACACATAAAAACACAAAGACATACTCGGAGGCTCTAACAAAAAACTTACCAAAACAACAGAGGCTCCCAAAGCAGACACCCAAAAATCCACCACCTCAAAACATAACACATGCATCACATACTTCAATAAATCAGTGTGTCAAACATTCACAGCCCTTAAGGCCAAACACCATTCCTGATACACTAGTAATAGGTGACTCTATAGTCAGACACACTGACGTTCCACTTACCAGGCTGAACAAGGAGAGGGTAACGGTCAGCTGCTTATCGGGAGCTAGGATCTGCCACATAACACATGCACTCAGGTCACTCCAAAGCAAGTAAAAATATGACTCCGTCATTGTCCATGCCGGCGCGAATGACCTGAGACGTACCTCCCTGGACTACATGAAAAGAGACATAGAGGAGCTCTCTGATTATGTAGCCCAGGCTGGTATGACTCTGACCCTGAGCAGCATCTTGCCCTCACCAAGAATGATGCCACAATACAAAGACAAGATGACCAGCTTTAATAATTGGCTCAAATACTGGTGTCATTCTAAGGGGATCCAATGTCTGTCTGCTTGGGATGACATGCTGGACAAGCCAAGCTGCTTCGCAAGGGACGGCTTGCATCTGTCACCACTGGGCTTCCGGATATTGCCAAGGCTCTTGCCTCCCCCATAGTGCCTTTTTTAGGCAAGGCTCAAAAGACAAACCCACCTCCTTACAAAACAAAAATGGAAAAAAATTAAGGGTAATGCTGCTCAGCGCCAGAAGTCTAAATCTCAAGATGCAGGCTCTCGAAGCACTCCTCAGTATGGAGGACATCGATGTCTGTGCAGTAACTGAAACCTGGCTCAACACTCCTGAGAGCACCCCAGCACTACCAGGCTATACCTTGTATCATGCGTTTCGGTCCCAAAACTCGGGCCAAACCAAAATGGGAGGGGGAGTGTCCATATTCATCAAGGACACCCACACCTCCAGGTTAGTGGCAACACATGAAGCATCAGAGACCATCCAGGTGCAACTAACCGTAGGCAAAACTGCTATACAACTGGTAGCATGTTACAGACCACCCTCCCAATCTCAGGAACCCCACTCAGCCTTCCTGAAGACATTGGAGGATATGAATGTCTCACCAAACACCATCATATTGGGAGACTTCAACTACCCTAACATAGACTGGGTGCATTATTCTAGCCCAAACACCCTAGCCCAAAGGTTCCTGGAATTCATAAATTCAAACGCAATGGAACAGCTAGTCACCTCTCCCACAAGGGGAGATAATATACTAGACCTGATCATCACAAACACGGGGACAAAGTGCTCCACATCGGAAGTATACCCTTCACTAGTGAGGTCTGACCACAAACTAATCACCCTGGATATACATATCCCACCTCCACCCTCAACACAAAAGACTACAGTGAAAAACTTCTCAAAAGCTGACTTTACACTTCTTAAAACTGAGATGGTATCCTTTAAGCCCACTGGGACAGTGGAAACCACATCCCACAATGCAGAATCCTTCACAAATGCTTTCTACGGACATCTCCAAGAATGCATGGATCATGCAATCCCAAATAAAACCAAGACCCTCTCCACCAAGGGCAGGCGTCCTGTCTGGTGGACCCCAGCCATAAACAAATTGTATAACAAAAGAAGGAAGCTACTGCACGACAGAGCAAAATCCCATAAAGAGAAGGCATCTCTGATCAGCATTAGTAGAAAGCTACGTTCTCTCATAAAAACATCCAAGGCCAACATTGAAAGAAAAATCGCTATGGACACTAAAGATAACCACAAGGCCTTCTTCAGCTATGTTAGAAACCTGGGCGGAAACCCTCAGATATGTTCAGAGTTAGTTCACAATGACAAAAAATACACTGAACCCACAGATATTGCCAACATTCTGGCAGACAGGTTCAGTGCAAATTTCTCCCCTCCCTCACCCCCAAAAGATCATATACTTATCCCAGCTGACTGTAACCTCCCTGTCATCTCAGATGTCCAGGTGAGAACCGCCCTCAGCAAAGCTAAAAACACAGCATCAATGGGACCCGATGGTATCCCGGGTTGCGTGCTACGTGAACTCCAAGAGGAGCTAAACCCACACATAAAAATGCTATTTAACATTAGCCTTACTACAGGATATGTACCTGAAAACTGGTGTACAGCAACAGTAGTCCCACTCCACAAGGAGGCACCTCTACTGATCCTGGTAACTACTGCCCCATAAGCTTAACCAGCCTGGTCTGCAAAGCTATGGAAAGAATCATTATGGAACTAATAAACAGAGATATTGGGGACTTACAGACACTTGATCCCACCCAGTTCGGCTTTGTAAAAGGCAGATCCTGCCTTTTAAACCTAGTTGACTTTTTCGAAACAGTCACTAGAGCCATTGATGAGGGCAAAGCAGTCCATACAGCCTACCTGGACTTGGCTAAAGCTTTCGACACAATACCCCACTCTGGCATCATAGACAAGCTCAACAGCTCAAATGTAAATCCATATGTCACAAGATGGGTGGCAAACTGGCTAAAGGATAGAACCCATAAAATCAGAATCGCTGGAGCCATGTCAGACTCAAAGCCAGTGACAAGTGGTGTCCCACAGGGCTCTGTCCTGGGACCTCTCTTGTTCGGCATTTATTTCTCAGATGTGAAAGCAAACATGGGTGGGTTGTGGCTGAAAAAGTTCACAGATGACTGCAAACTAGGCGCCATAGTCGATACACCAGCTGACACATACATCCTACAGAAAGGCCTCACTGAAATGGACAACTAGTGCCGGAATCATGGCCTTAAACTAAATGCCAAAAAATGTATAGTCATCCCCTTTGGGAAAAACAAAGTGCCCACAAACTATCATATAGGCGGTAACCCACTGAGTACAGAAAAAGTAATCAGAGACCTGGGGACCCAAGTCGATAGTGACCTCTCATTTGACACCCACATTGCCAAAGTGGTTAGAAAGACTTTCTACCTTGCCCACCTTATCATGAAGGGATTCACATCCAGATCAAAGGAGGTCATTGTGCCCCTGTACTCCTCCCTTATCAGGCCCATGATTGAGTACAATGCCCCATTTGGTATGTACCTCACCTGGCACTTGCAACAGCTAGAGAGACCCCAAACGTACCTCACCAAGAGGATCAAGGGTCTCCAACATATGTCATATGCTGCCAGACTAAAGAAACTCCAACTCTATTCAGTAGCATACCGCCTACTCAGAGGTGATCTGTGCCTGACGTACAAGGCCATGTCCAATCAGGAATTGATGGACATGCTCCACCTCAAAAAATCCAAATCCATCAGAACCACAAGAGCTAAAGATTTGAACCTCAGCACAAATATGAACAGGACATGCTGGAGGGACAGATTCATAACTCAGAGGCTTCCCATACTCTGGAACAGAATCCCAGTTTATGTTAGGCAGAGCCCCTCACTGACTCTCTTCAAGAGAAATCTTGACGAGTGGATGGGAGATCGTAGGTTTACCCCAGGGGTCATCTCTGTGTCACTACTAGACAGAGGCACAGTAAACTAATTCTAAACTATGAAACTATGAACTTGTATAATAATATAGGAAAATGTTATTATTTTCAAGTTTAAAAACATCAGAAATATATTGATAAACTACTAAACTACATAAATATCAATTTTGGTGGAGATATACAAAAATTTTCCTGTCAAGTAACTTGGAGATATATTGAGTCACTGAATATGAAAATTCAAGGAATTGTCATCCAGATGCTGCTTTAAAAAAAGAACTGCAGTTGATGACATCTACCTTACAGGAACTATCTTTGAAGATGGATGGCTTTAAAAATGACTTAGAAAAACTCAAATTAAATTCTCAAAAACAGACTGATACTCTTAAGGAACTATTACAGCAACACAATACAAAAATAACAAATATAGAGACTTCTCTAAATGACATTAAAGGGAGACTCAAAGAGGAAGAATTCCAAAAAGAATTTCTGCTTAAACAGAATATATGGCTGCTTAACAAAATAGATGACTTAGAAAGCAGGGAAAGGAGAAACAACATACGGATCTTTGTTCTGCCTGAAAACACTGAAGGAGAAGACATTATTTCATTCTTAACAACCTGGATTCCTGAATTTTTAGACTTGAAAGAAGGACTTTTATTTGGAATTGAAAGGGTGCATAGAGCACTGAAGAAACCTGTTTCTAACTCAACAAATACTCCACCTTGAGCCATAGTTATAAAATTTCTTTCATTTCTGGACAAGGAACTAATATTAAAATCTGCTTGGAGAAAATCACCCTTAAAATACAATCAAAGCCTGGTAAGGTTTGACAATGATTATTCTTCCAGAATACTAGGACAAAGGCAAAAAGTCTGGCCAATAATAAAACTGTTGAAACAAAACAACATTAAAGCACAGCTGACCTTTCCAGCCAAGATAAAAATACTTTTTGCCAACGAGATGAGAACCTTTAATGACTTAGAAGAAGCTACTATATTCATCAAAAACAACAACATGTCTATCCCAGAAGAAATGGAATAGATGGCCCTTACACTTAAAAGAATAAAAGAAACAAATCCTTGGACTGATGCTAAAAAGAAGAAACAAAAAACTAATTCCAAGATAGCTGTCCCCCAAAAAAATAACTCTTACAACTACATCTCTTAAAGTATCAACTGATATGGTACATCACTTGTCACCTGTTTTTATTTAAAAAAAAAGGAATCCTTTTACAAAAAATACCAAATAATTAAAATAAATAATTAAAATAAGTAAAAATACAAAATCCTTCTATGTGGCACACCTCATCACTAAGGGCTTTTCATCCAGAAAAAAGGAGGTAATTGTCCCACTGTACTCATCCCTCATTAGACCCATTATAGAGTACAACACCCCATTTGGTATGTACCTCACAGGACATCTGCAACAGCTGGAAAGGTCGCAGAAATACCTCACTAAAAGAATCACAGGTCTAAAGCAGATGCCCTATGCTGACCATCTAAAAAAACTCTAGCTATACTCTGTGGCATATCGGCTATTCAGAGGCGATCTCTGCTTAACATACAAAGCCATGTAAAACCCTGAGCTGTTGGACATGCTTCACTTAAAGAAATCCCAATCCCTCAGAGCCACATGCTCCAGGGATCTAAACCTTGTCATCACAATGAACAAAACATGCTGGTGGGATAAGTTCCTGACCCAGAGACTCTCCATACTCTGGAATAGACTGCCCATACATGTCAAGCAGAGCGCCTCCTTGGCCTTCTTCAAAATGAACCTTGAGAATTGGATGGGAGATAGGAAATTCACCCTGGGAATCACATCAGTTGCCCTGCTAGACAGGGGTCCAGGGAAGTAAATATTGTGGGAAGAAATATCTAGGGAATTGTTATGGCTATAGTCTAGTACCAACCTATGAGGGTTTCTTAAACAACTGAGAAACAGTAAGGATTTATTCAGAATGTTCAAAGAGTCCAGTAATTCTTGACAACCAAAGGTAGGTCAAGATGGGTTACTATTTACATTATATATAAGCCAAACAAAGCAACATATAATACAAACATAGACTTTTTTATTCCCCTACTTGAACTCAGTGAATACTTATCTTGTTCATTTTTCATTGAGTTTACTTATAATAATTTAAGTAATTAATTAACTAATTCAGCAAGGTACCATTCATCAGAGTTCAGACTCAGATGTAACAAATTAACATCATATATAATAGCAGTAACAGTAGAGTGTTTTGAAAAAAAATGCTGTCATGGAGACAAATGCCTTTACAGTTAAAGTATGATTTAGAAATGTCATGTATATCGTGGTTAAATAATAGTACCAATGTCATCATTATTCTGTCTAAATATAGTTAATATTAATTATGACAGGTATCAGAGCTATGAGTGCTGTTTAATCAATCCTGATATGGTGTGCGTGGATGCAGCTGTGTCTGGCAGCTAGTACAAATGTCATTATTATTCTGTCTAAACATAGTTAATATCAATTATGGCAAGTATCATAGCTTCGAGTGCTGTTTGATTAAGCCTGACATGGTGTATGTGGATGCAGCTGTGCCTGGCAGCTGTTATATGCTGCTGTTTTCATCTCCGGGAAGCTGTGGGTTGCAGCTTGTGATCAAGGTTTACTGATGCTTGTGTATTAGGAAGAGACATTTGTTGTTTTAGCCTGGATCCAGGGGAAGGGGGTAGATAAAACTGTGATTTGCGATATTTTGACAGAGAATAGTTTGTTTATACATCTGCTGAGTGAGAGGTGGGAAGGCTGGAAGCATGTGTTATCCCTTGTTGTGGCAGCTTGCTAAGAGTTTTTTTTTTTTTTTTTTTATCTGTTTGCGCTCCGTTCTTTTCCTGGCTGCTGCCTTGCTGAAAGGGAGGGAAATTAAGCTTGAAGTTGCAGTGAAGTGAAGCTTTGCTTCAGGTGCATTGCAAGCCTCTGGTATGCAGTACACAGACACACTAATAGAAACAGATGCTCTCCAGTTGCTATGGTAATGGAGACAGAGTGACAATAATGCTTAACAGCTCTGAGGACCCTCCGAGATGATTCTCAGCAATGAAGTTTTTGGTTTAAAAAAAATATAATAAAGGGGCTGTTTTAAACCACATGTACACATATTGATGGTCTCCCAATACTTCGTTTAGGTCATTAAGTTGATTCTTGATAAAAAAATAAAAATAAGCGCAATTTTATATTTAAAATGTATTTTGGTCCAAACACATTAAGGACTTACATAAGAGTGGAAGTCCGAGTTATTGTGAAAGACTAAGAGCACTTGGTCTTGCACAGTACCCTTTGCAGTGGTCTGGGAGGTGAGCTTGCTCAGACGTGTTGGGCATATGGGGATAGCTGATTCTAGGGGTGTTTGGAGTTGCCAGGAAGTGGTAGAGAGTCATCAGATTTCCTTTGTGGAAATATCTGTAGGAATGGAAAGTGTGTTGAGTGGTTCTCTGGCAAAGTGGCCACTGCATGGAACAGGCTGGTAAAATGGAACAGGACAAATATTGGTTTGGATATTTTAAGAACAGCCTGGAAACACACCACATGAACAAGTGAATGGTATTCTGGCAAAACTGGATGGGCATTTTTGCCCATGCTTGAAGTACTCATATCTATGTATGTAAGGGTGGAAATATACTTATAACAAATAAGAAACTAGAATGGTCTCATAATTTAAAGTCTATGGACTGTATAAACATGCTTGGAAGGTGCTAACAATAAGAATAAGCATTACAGCTTGTGGTCTCTCAAATAACTAAGCAACATCCAAAAAAAAAACAAAAAAAAACAAACACACAATAGTTATGTAATGTATGATTTTAGTAAATCTAGACATAACATATATAATCGTCATATAAGATGAAGCAGTCTGCTAAATTTAGAAATTAAAGACAGGATTTAATAACATGGGCTTGTGTATAATAACACTACTGTCTTAACTTGTCATAAATAGCATGATGATTTTCTTATATAAGTAAATATGCATGACAAGTCATGTAATTGCTTTAACTTGAATTGTAGTTTTTGTAACCCATCTTTATCATACATAATACTTAAGTGGTTACCAAGGTAACTAATGTTTTTTTACATGATATCAAACTGACAAAGTTGTTCAAGAGAAACAAGAGAAACAATAGAAGCCTGAACTTGAAATGTCACAGAATGTAACAATCATATTGTAAACAAATAGTATTAAATTGACAATAATCACTCAGTTTTTTTTCACTCTGCTGATTATACGAAATAGAATTTGCCATTTACATGTAAAAACTTTCAGCATATGCCATAAAATGGCAATTTATGAATATGGAAAGGGAACTTGTGATCATTAATCATGATAAGTGAATTTGTTGTTCTTAACCTATAATTTCACTCATTTTATAATAAGAAATGACAGATATGAAAATCCTTATGTGTAGAAAATGGGTGAACAGGGATGCATTGATAATTAAAATGCACCAACTTTCATCAATGTTCACATAAAACAAACTTGATGCTTTAAGTAAGTTAGCAACAACGTGATTACTTAAATCCTGGCACACAATGAAATATAACTTCTGATATATCCAGTAAAATTCATTGTATTATAAACATTAGGTGGGAATATTATTACCATCTATTTATATTAAGTAATAAGTTTTGAAAGACTTCATCAATAAGTGTGAATATATTAAATAACTGTGTGCTATAATCTTTTACTGAGGTTTTATATATGATGCATCCTACTTTACGATGATTGAATTGCTTGTCATCTATCTTTCATGTAAATATGAATTGCTTATACAATAAGTAGACATTTATATTGTATTAGAATTCTGTCTAATCTACAATAGTACTATATCTGCTCAAAATAATGTAAATATTGCTTATTCCTACTACAAATATTCTCCATATGATTCAATTTATGGAGCTCAGATGTTCTGGATTGTCAAGGTATGAGTGATAATCTGATGGACTTAGGTTTATCCATCAGATTAGGAATGATTTTCATTCCATGGCTAGTGTGGATCTTAGTTTTGTTAACATTTATTAATTTAAATTTATTTCACAAAAACATTTTAGTATGCCTGACCAAAACATTACTTTATTGGTAAACACACAAAGTATAAAACTGATAATTTCCTTTAAAAGCTCAAACATATACTTTATAGTTATCAGAGGAAAATGTTTAATAGTCACAATAAAACAAAAAATACATAGTCTAAATAACCTAAGATGGATTTAACTTTATCATCTTTAAATACCAATGGCTTAAGCAATCCTAGCAAGAGATCAAATCTACTGAAATACTTAAAACTGAACAAAGCACAAATTGTCTTCCTTCAAGAAACTCATTTCAAAACAAATGACAACTACAAATGGAATCCTAAGGAATATATGATATTGGTGCAATCCACTTATAAGACAAAGACAAAAGGGGTAACAATTTTATGGAAAACAAATGTGATTAACCCAGAAATCATTTATAAGTATGACAATAAAGAAAGCCTTATGGCATTAGTAATAGTTAAATATAATAATAAAATATGGACCCTAGCCAATCTATACTGGTCCCCAGGCATTGGAACAAGAACTGTTAAAAACACTTGGATTTCATTTCCAATAATTATAAAGGTAACTTAATATTAGGAGGAGTTTTAAGTGTATATTTGATATTTCTGAAACTACAAATAAAAGACTGCTGCGTACATCTGCTGTATCAAAAGCTTTAAACAAGTGGGTAGAATCATTTCATGTTGTAGATACTTTCAGATTTAAAGAAGATAAATTTATGTTGTTTTCCCATCAAGATCACAGATTTGGTAACCAAACTAAAATAGATAAAATATTTGCTGCCCATGACTTACACTCTAAAATCATTAATTTCTCAATCACTCCCTGCCCCTTTTCAGACCACAATTCATTGATACTAAAACGTCAAAATGGGTACAAACCATTAACTTTTAACTCCAGAATTCCAGCATATATAACTAAAATTAAAGAGTTCAAACCCTTGTTATTATCTGAATTACAGTTCTTCTTAGATATTAATTACACCACAGAGATAAATAAAATAATGATATGGGACTCATTAAAAGCTTACATATATGGTAAAACCCTAACTTGGTATAAAAAAAATCAGAGAATGGGATTCTGAATTATTAGATCTACAATCCAAACTTTTGTCAGTAAAAGCTAAAAAAAATCAAAATCATTTGGAGATGAAAAAGAAAGTAGAAGTATTAAACAATAACTACAATGAAATTCTAACACATAAAACTAGTTTAGCTTTAGAAAAACTAAAAATTAATACCTTGGCCACTTCTCCCAAATATCTACATAATTTATCCACAAGAATCAAAATACAATCAAAAGCTAATAATATTAAAAGTATTTTCCATGAAAAGAAAGTGAAAAATGTCTCGGATATAGGTGACATTCTTGATGCCTATAGAAATCGCTATATGGAACATTTCCAAAAAGAAAATATACATATTGATTAATTAAATCTAGATGAAAAATGTTCTAATATTAAAAAATACCAGAAAACTTAAAACTAGATCTGCAAGTACCCATATCCTACAACGAAATTACAGATGCAATAAAAAAGGGTAAAAATAATAAAGCTCCAGGTATAGATGGCATAATTATGGAAATATATAAACTTTTTCCTTCAAAGATACTATCCCTCTTCCATAAAACTCTTTTAGAAATTCAGTCACAAGCTTTAATACCACTCTCTTGGAGATATTCCTTAATTACAACAATCCTAAAGGAAAACAAATCCCCAAACCTCTGTACCTCATATAGACCTATATCATTATTAAATAATAACTATAAGATATTCATGACAATATTAGCTAACAGAATGAAGATACCACTATCCAAAATAATAAATACTGATCAAACTGGATTTATATATCATAGATACACACATGGCAATATTAAAAGGATAATTTCTCTTATAGATTATGTTAATAAAGAAAATAAAGAAACACTCATAATTGGCTTAGATATAGAGAAAGCCTTTGTTTCCCTAAATTGGGACTATTTGTTAAAAATCCTAATGCTATTTAAATTTCCTGCATCCTTTATTCATCTCCTAAAGAATATATATACAAATAATTTAGTGTATGCCAAGTTAGGTCCTTTCACCTCTGAATATATACATATAACAAACGGCACTAAACAAGGATGTCCCATGTCACCGATTCTATTTGCTCTGGCTATTGAAATATTGGCAGATTCAATTTGTAACAAAATAAAAATCAAAGGAATAGATGTTTATGAAAAATACAATTCTAAAGTAATGATATATGCTGATGACGTATTACTAACATTATCTAATACAAAAAAAGACATTAGAGGAATTAGATATATTAATTGACAAATTTCACATGACTTCAGGACTCCATTTCAATAAATCACAATCAAAATTTTTATTTTTAAATAAAAAATGAACTGCAGACTAAGGGGGAATCACATCATAGGGAAACATGAATCTACCTTAAAATATCTAGGAATTCAGTTATGCAAGGATAATAATGAATTAGTCTCAAAAAAACTACAATAATATCATCACTACAATAAAAATCTCTGTGGAAAAATGGAACAAAATAATATTAACATTTGAAGATAGACTACAGTTAATAAAAATGGTTTTACTGGCCAATATCCTACATATAGCCCTGACAATACAACTGTTACCAGAAAGGAATATACTTAAAGAAATAAATTCATGCCTAACAAATGTTTTATGGTTTCCCAAAAGAAACAGAATAGCTTTAATACATCATATCAGACCATGGAAACAGGGAGGATTAAATGTTCCTGACATAGAAACATATATAAAAGCATCAATATCTAAAACAATCTCAGATTGGATAAATCCAAATTACTCTGCAAATTGTAAAGAATTACTAACTGTAATATCAATAAATGAATTTGATTTACAAAAAAAAAAATCAAATAACAGATAAAAACAATTTGCAATGGCACATATTATGTATTAGTATGCAATATAACATAACTAAGCCCACTAAAACTTGTATGATTAATTATTACATTGACTCATTTAGGAAAATTATTAATGCAAATATAGATTTAAAAATCTGGTTTGATCTTTTAACACCATTTATAGTCACAAAGAACTTTCCACATAAAATATATAGAGAAGTTATTAATTCCTGGGAACAGAAAGGATTTGTTTGTTGGCTCCAATGTATCAAAGAACTAAAAGTCTTAGATATGCAAGTGATAAAAACAACATACAAAATTCCACAACAGGACTGGCTAACTTTACAGAGTATTCTGTCATATTTGCAAGATTTAAGTAGAATAATTAATTCTTCATTTAAAGAAATACCTAAATTTATGAAATACATATATGAAATCATATATAACATGGGAAACAGTATTTAAAAATTTTACAAAATATTGATAAACTATAAAACAACACCCAAAACTTCATACTGGAAACATATAATAAAAGGACACTCAATACAGTTAACTGAAGATATTAAAACAAATCACTTATTATCAATAAAATATACATGCTTTACACAATACTGGAAAGTTTTTAATTGGAAATGCTTGCACAGAGCATTCTTAACCCCAGACAGAATCAGTAAAATTAGTTCTTCCATAAAAGGAATATGTTGGAGATGTGAGCAAGTACACAATGCAGACTGGAACCACATTTTCTTTGATTGTGTTAAAATTAAGCCATTTTGAAATGGTATTAATAACTTTCTACAAGCTTTATTTAATGAATCATTTTATTTAACTAAAGCTCTTGTATTATTAATTGTGAACGAAGGTCCTCATTTGAATAGGTCAAACATGTATCTAGTATGGACTATACTTGCAATTTCAAGGAAGTGTATAACAAGAAGATGGAATACAAACAGAATACCAACTTTGGAAGACTTCTACAGCCTACTGAAGACCACAGCATTATTGAAAATTAAAATTAAAGAACTAAGAATTTATCCAAAGCCATTTATCAACAACCTTTGGAGAAAAGTCTTATCATTGATTGACACTATACATTAATTGAACAGACACTGTGATAATGGATTGGGCATACTTATAAAGTAACTGTATACATTAAGATCTGTTATAGTGTAAGGCTAATGTAAATAGTGTACGTAGTTATTTAAGATGTTATGTATAAATACTATGGAATTGGAATTCATTCAAATGTATATGAAAAATAAAAAAAAATTTTTGAGAAAAAAAAATGATTGACTTTAACAATTGGCTTAGCATCTGGTGTCACTTCAAGGGGATCCAATATCTATCAGCCTGGGAAGGCATAGTTGATGGGCCATACTGCTTTGCCAGAGATTGTCTGCACATGTCTCCTCTGGGCTTTCAAATACTGGCAAAGGCATTAGCCACCCTATCATGTCTTTTTTAGGCAGTGCCAAAATAACCACCTCCCAACTTAACAAAATCCTGTCTGGATAAACTCAAGGTACTGCTACTTAATGCTAGGAGTCTAAACAACAAATGCCACTTGCTGGAAGCACTCCCCACTTTGAAAGATGTTGATGTATGTGCAGTCACTGAGACATGGTTCAAAGGTGCACAAAGCACCCCTGTTGTGCAGGGCTACAATGCTTTTCATATGTACAGATCACAAACTGAACATGAAATAACCAAAGAAGGAGGTGTATCCATCTTCATTAAGGATAAGTACACCCACCTTGAGACTGGTGAAACAGTATGACTCTCTTGAGCTTCTCCATGTCCAATTAACTATAGGCAAAGCCCTCTACCACAACATAGCTAGCTATAGGTCTCCCACCATGAAACAGTAAAAGCATACTGCATACTTGGACTTACTGGAGTCACTTGCCATACAGCCCAACACCTTAGTCATGGGTGATTTTAATTATCCTACCATCAACCAGGAAACATACATGATCACAAACATGCTGGCTCAGAGGTTCTTGGACTTTGCCAGTGTAAATGGCTAGGAACTGCTAGTCAGCACAGCCACAAAAGACTGAAATGTCCTGGACATAGTACTGACTAACATGGGAGACCATTGCAACCCCTGTGATGTCCTCCCTGGTAAGATAGGACCATAAATCAGTCTACGTTGATGTTATTATAAGACCAGATACCCCATCAAGCTCAAAAACACTTAAAAATTTTTCAAAGGCAAACTATCTCCTACTAAGTGATGGCATAAGAAGTTTCAAATCCCACTTGAATGCAGATAACATGGACTCCTATGCAGAGGTGTACACCAATGCCCTGTATAACCACTTAAGCAGATATATAGAAATTGGCTGTACCTGACTGGGTTAAAACCAGGTCTTGCAGAAAACACAAGCCACCCTGGTGAACCCCTACTATAAACAAGCTATACAACAAGAGAAAGAAACTAATATCCAAGAACAAGTTGGAACTGGCTCAGCAGAGGAAGACATTCCTCTCCAGTGTAAACAAACAAATTAGAGATCTTGTCCAGTCCTCCAAAACTATTTACAATGCAAAAATAGCCTCCCTAGCTAAGGGTAATCACAAGGCATTCTTTAGCTATGTTCAAAACCTAAACGGGAATACCCAGCTATGTGCTGAACTGCTTGAGGATGGCACCACCCACACTCAACCAGACGTAATACCCAACATGCTAGCTTACAGATTTGGAGCAAACTTCACTCCTCTGTCCCTCCATTCATCCCCCAAAGTATACCTGCCACCATTCCTCAGCCTATTATCTATAATTGGGAATTAAGCCCTACATTACCAGATGGGTTGCCAAATGGCTCACCAACAGGACATTTACTGTCAAAGTGGGTGACTTCACCTCTAGCAAAAGACCAGAGTTCTGTGCCGGGGCCCTTACTGTTTGGAATTTACTTCTAAGAAGCCCAGACAAACATGGATGGCCTGTGGTTGACCAGTTTCGATGATGATTGCAAACTGGAAGTAATCATTGAGTCATTCAATGATGTTGATATACTGCAGACAGGTTTGACTCAGACAAATTATTGGTGTCAAAGCCACAGATTAAAGCTAAATGCAAAAAAATGCATTAGTTTTCCCTTTGGGAAAGCTGGCATCCATGCTAATCACCCTATAGATGGCATGCTCTCTAAGTGTAGACACAGTAGTAAGTGATCTTGGTACTCAGGTTGATTGCAATGTGAACTTTGACCACCAAGAATTCACAGTAGTAAGGAAATCTTTCTATGTGGCACATCTTATAAGTAAAGATATTGTATCTAGATCTAAGGATTTTATAATTCCATTATACTCAGCCCTCTTCAGACCAATAAATGAATACAATGCTTCCTTTTGCATGTACCGCACCAGACACCTGCAGCATTTGGAGAGACCACAGAGGTTTCTCACCAAGAAATTGCAGGGTACACAAAACAAGTCTTATGCGGAAAGACTGAAAACCCTGTCATTGTATTCTGTCTCCTACAACTTGCTAAGGGGTCACCTGTGCCTGGCTTACAGAGTAGTCTCTGACTTGGCCCTGATGGAAATGCTACACATTCATAAATCAAACCACACGAGGGACACTTGCTCCAGGGATCTTAACCTAACCTCTGACATGACTTGAAACAGAACCCCTCCCTGACCCTCTTCAAATGCAACCTAGATCAATGGATGGGTGACCACAAATTCATTCATGGGGCGGTGCCAATGTCCCTTCTGGACAGAGAAAGTCATTAGGAACTCCCATAGACCCTTACCTCTGTGAACTTCACTCACCTAACCACCAACAGCTGGGGCAACTTGGGATAAATATGGCTAGGCTTGTAAAGGCTGTAGGGCCATTAGCCCAGTACTATGAACCTATGAACCTATGGACAGCATACCTCTCAAGTGTACCTCATTATGAGGAATGTTCCTCATTTTAAGTCCTAAAAAATGCATAGTCTTTGCTGTTCCACATTGAAAAAGTCTGTCACATAGTCCTTGTTAAAGATTTGTTAACTAGTATCCATAGAAAATAATGGTGAATTGTATTAATTCAACAAAGAATGTTTTTAAGTTTAAAGTGGCACATTTTAACCATGCTGTGAGCTTCATAGCTGAAGTTGTTAGCAAGTGTCCCATATTTTGCCCATTTGTTTCACATTATGAGATGTAGTGTTCCGCATTTTGGAGACGGATGTTGAGAAAATGCATTAACAGTGATAGTTTGTATAGTACTATAAGCCACACCAGCTATATCATTCAGTACCATCTAATACAATTGATTATTGTAATTATACCATGACCCCCCATTAATATTCCAAAACGTGCACGCTGATTGGCCAGCATGCACGTTGTACATCGACTTATACTAATGGAAAAAGGTCCGGTCGCCCGGACTTTTTCCATTAGTATAAGTCTCTTTTAAAACACTGTCTCGCTATGTTAAAAGAGTTTAACATAGCGACACAGGTTTAAAAAAAGCAACAGAGATCTCCGTTGCTTTTTTTAAAGCTGTCTTGCTATGTTAAACTCCTTTAACATAGCGACACAATGTGTAAAAAGCAACGGAGATCTTGCTTTCCCCGTTGATTTTTTTAAATTCGCTATGTTAAATGGGTTTAACATAGAGACAGCTTTAAAATACGCAACGGATCCGTTGCTTATTTTAAAGCTGTCTCGCCATGTTAAACCCATTTAACATAGCGAGACAGGTTTAAAGCAATGGAGAAAGCAAAATCTCCGTTTTTATTGTTATGTTAAATGGGTTTAACATAGACAGCTTTAAAATAAGCAACGGACATCTCCGCTGTTTATTTTAAAGCTGTCTCGCTATGTTAAACCCATTTAACATAGCGAACAGTAAAAGCAATGGAGACCTTGCTTTCTCCATTGCTTTTCGCCACAGCTCTGATGTACTGCGTAGGCATGCGCAGTACATCAGAACTGCCTCTGATACCAGACAGCTGCGGAAGGGCAGCAAAGAGGCATTATACAATGCCATTATTTAAGAAAAGTAATTATTTCTTTTCTTAAATAATGTCATATATAGCAATAACCACTTCTGGGTAATGCGGGATTTACCCACGGTTGTCTTTGTTTGGTCCCTCGGGCTTCGCCCTCAGGACCAAACCATGCCAACCGTGGGTAAATCCCGCATTACCCACACCCAGGTGTGGGTTATTGCTATATTATTATGCTGTTCAGAAATAATTCCAACTCCTTTGTGATTTCATTCATTCAAGAGTTTCACAGGAAATGTTGTTCAGCGGATTCCATACTGCTTAGGCAAGATAGGTGATTATTTCCTAATTCTAGGTGAGTACAGAAGACAGCTTGAGATATATGTGCTCCAAGAAGAACAAAGGTTTCTGAACTGTTCTTTTAAGTTTACAATGAGAAGAGGGCAATAGTCCATGATTAAATAAACAAACAAGCAAATAACTAATTAATTACACAGACAAACAAATAAATAAATACATTTTAAAATAGTTAGATTTACTTTTTCTTTAACTGGAACCAATGGGTATTTCTTAGCTGATGAAAGAAGTGTTCAGTCTTGGGATTATTAAGGAATTCTTTGATTACATCTCTGCTGAATTTGCAATGCTGTATGACTCTTCAGAGAAGCTGCGATACACAAAAAGGGACATATTCAAATTTGCATGTGAAAATGACATTTCCTATAACTTCTGTAGCCGGAAGCAAGTTGTGTGGTGAAGCTGGTCATCAGGCCATTATCAGATGATTTGAGAGAAATAATGGCTTCAAATAAGAGAAAGACACATAGCAACTTGTTCTCTTTCTGACATTTTCACTTTGTAACATGTTTTAGGACATGGCTTTATTCCAGAAATGCTGCATTTCATACATTTGGCTGACCTCTAGAAAATCTTTCTGGAGCACTGAATGAAATTCTATAGAAAATACAGAAAGTCTAGAGAAAATATGTGTTGTTCATACAAGGGGCAGTAACGAAGCACCAAGACCTTGTCCAGATAGCTGAAAAAAGACAACAAATAAGGGAGGAGAAGGAAGTGTTACTGATTCTTAAGGCTCTTATGAGAAGATCTGACATTGGGATTAAAGAAAATGCACAGCCCTGACTGTGCAGGACATCTGTATGAGATAGTTATGTAAACATTAAAATGTGCTTTTACTACACCTGCATTAAGCCAGATTTTGGATCAGGAATCCATTGCTGATTCATAGGTGGTTACTAGGCTATTGACCAGAGGGTCCTTCCAAGCCTAGCCATTTACACCTAGTGTATAGTGTACTCCAGAAGGGACTTACACAGACCAACAATTGGTGCCAAAGCCACAGACTCAAACCAAGTGCAAAAAAATGCATCATCATTCCCTTCAGTAAAAGCAATGTCCCTAGAGACTATCAAATAAACAACAATGCCCTAAGTACTAATGCATTAGTGAGGGATTTTGAAACACAAGTAGACTGTAACATTAACTTTGAGCACCACGTGTCTACTGTGGTAAGGAAAGCATTCCACGTCACATTCTTGATTAGCAAAGGCATTGCCTCAAGAGCAAAAGAGATTATAACACCCTATACTCATCACTCATCAGGCCTATAATTTAGTGTTATGCCCCTTTTGGTATGTTCCATACTAGGCACCTGCAGCAATTTGAGAGACCACATAAATTTTTAACTAAGAAAATCCAGGGTTTCCAGCACATGCCTTACATGGACAGACTGAAGCCCTTGACATTGTACTAAGTAGCATATAGACTACTTAGAAGAGACCTATGCCTGGCTTACAGAATAAGCTATGGCCCAAACCTAATGAAAATGCTGCACATCCACAAGTCAAATTAGACTAGAACTACCCACTTCAGTGACCTAAATCTGGCCTACAACATAAACGGGACATACTGGGAGGACAAATTCATCTCACAGAGGTTACAACTTCTCTGGAAAAGACTACCAATTCATATTAAGTAGAGCACCTCTATGACTCTGTTTAAATGGGGCCTGGACGAATGGATGGGAAACCATACATTCTTGCCTAGGACAGCTACCACATCCCTCTAGGATATAGGCAGTCATTACTAAATACAATCTTGGACATTGACATGATTTTCTCTTGTAATTCAATAATTGTACCTAGTCTGCAGTCATCAGCAGACTTGGTCAGCCATTAGCCGCTTTGTTTTGGCCTGTACTTCTGACATACCAAACAAAAGGGGCCCAGCACTGAATGTTGTGGTTCCACTGGTGACAGGTCTGCTGGTTGAGGTGCAGTTGTCCAATTTGATAGCGTCCAAATTGTTAGTGAGCCAGTTTGCAACCCACCTCATAACAAAATGGCTGACATTCAATTGGGTACATCATCATCCTCTTTCGGCTTTTCCCATTAGGGGTCGCCACAGCAGATCATCTCTTTCCATTTCTTCCTATCCTCTGCATCTTGCTCTGTCACACCAACCGCCTGCATGGCCTCTCTCACCACGTCCATAAACTTTATCTTAGGCCTTCCTCTTCTCCTCTTACCTGGCAGCTCCATCCTTAGCATCTTTTTCCCAATATACCCATCATCCCTCCTCAGCACATGTCCAAACCAACGCAATCTCGTCCCTCTTGCTTTGTCTCCAAACTGTCCAACATGAGCTGACCCTCTAATATACTGATTCCTAATCCTATCCAGCCTAGTCACACCGAGTGCAAATCTTAACATCTTTAACTCTGCCACATCCAGCTCGGACTCCTGCCTTTTTGTCAATGCCACTGTCTCCAACCCATATAACATAGCTGGTCTCACTACCCTCTTGTAGACCTTCCCTTTCACTCTTACTGGTACCCGTCTGTCACAAATCACTCCTGACACTCTTCTCCACCCATTCCACCCTACCTGTACTCTCTTCTTCACCTCTCTTCCACATTCACCATTACTCTGAACTGTTGATCCCAAGTACTTAAACTCGTCCACCTTTACCAACTCTACTCCCTGCATCCTCACCATTCCTCTACCCTCCCTCTCATTTACACACATATATTCCATCTTAGCCCTGCTGACCTTCATTCCTCTGCTCTCTAGAGCATATCTCCACCTCTCCAGAGTCTCCTCAACCTGATTCCTACTCTCACTACAGATCACAATGTCATCTGCAAACATCATAGTCCACGGGGCCTCCTGTCTGATCTCATCTGTCAACCTGTCCATCACCACTGCAAATAAGAAAGGACTCAGAGCTGATCCTTGATGTAATCCCACCTCCACCTTAAACGGATCTGTCACTCCCACTGCAGTCCTCACCACTGTCACACTACCCTCGTACATATCCTGTACCACTCTTACATACCTCTCTACCACTCCCGACTTCCTCATACAATACCACAACTCTTCTCTAGGCACCCTATCATATGCTTTCTCCAAGTCTACAAAGATACAATGCAACTCCTTCTGACCTTCTCTGTATTTCTCCAATAACACTCTCAGAGCAAACATTGCATCTGTAGTGCTCTTTCCTGGCATGAAACCATACTGCTGATCACTAATCATCACCTCCCTTCTTAACCTAGCTTCTACTACTCTTTTCCCATAACTTCAAGCTGTGACTGATCAGTTTTATCCCTTGGGTACATTTGTCAATAATGTCTAAATGTGGGATTTTCAAAGAAGTCTACTAGATTTAACAGGCATGATCTGCCTTTGACAAAGCTGAACTTGGTCGAATCTAGGGTTTGGAGATCACCTGTATCCTTATATATGAGTTCCATGATGATGCATTTCATAGCCTTACAGATAAGGTTGGTCAGGCTTATGGGTCTATAACTACTGGGTCTTTTCCTAAGCCATCCTTATAGAGGGGGATAACAGTTGCTGTTTTCCATTCTTCAGGGACAAAACCTGTGCTCAGGCTGTGGTTGAATAGGGTGCCTAATGGGGTTGTTAGTTCATGTTTTCATTTATTTAGAATGCAGCCCAAGATGCTATCTGGACCCACCGAGACTCTATTTTTTTGCCTTAGACAGAGCATTAGTGACCTGCTCTTTGGATATGTAAGGTGGGGGAGAAGAGGAAGGCATGGTTGTGTGTGATGCCATTTTTCACTAGTTCAGCACATGTCTGGGTCCTATCTTTTAGGCTACAAATGTAGCTGAAGAATGTCTTATGGTTATCCTTAGCTGCGATTGCTAATTTTTTCTCGAAGTTTCCCTTAGAGGATTTTACCAGTTGTCTTATTTGTTTATTTAGACTGAGGAGGGTGTTTTTTCAGTGCTGGGACCTCCCTTTTGTATTCTTAGACAACAGTTTATTTTGCTTGTTGTAAGGTTTATTGATGCTAGATGTCCACCAGGTTGGCTTGCTTTTTGTTGAGCCTCTTGTTTGATCCTTTCAGGTACAGATGAGTCTACACACTTATATAAGTGTTTGTACAGGGCATCTGTGTACACCTTGGTATAGTTGCCAATGCCATCTGTGGGTACTGGGGCTTGGAATGGAGTTATACCATCCCCTTAGAGGGTATAGCCTGCCTTGGTGAAGTTTTTTTATCTGATTTCACCTCTGGTGGGTTCTGAGGTTACTGCTTCTTCAAAAGTGACCGATTTGTGATCTGATTTTACTAATGAGGGTGCAACACATATGGTAGCACATTGGTCTCTCATGTTTTTTTTTAAACACCTTTATTGAATTATCACTTGTGACAGACACATTTACATTTATATAAAAGTAATCAAACTGTATTAAAAAGTTAAGATTAACAAACATTGGTCCCTCATGTTAGGGAGAACCAGGTCAAGTATGTTAGAGCCCCTTGTGGGATTTTGTACAATTTGCTCCAGGGCATTTGACTTAACTAATCCAAGGAACTTTTGCGCAAGTAAGTTTGGGCTCATATAAGTTTCCCAGCTGATGATAGGATAATTGAAATCCCCCATGACTAGAGTGTTAGGTTGTATTTGGATTGACTCCAGTATGGGCCAGGTAAGCCAAATGTACATCTTTTTTAACACTTTTATTGAATTAGGACTTGTGACTTAGGCACATTTACATTTATATAAAAGTAATCAAACTGCATTGCCAAGTTAAAATTAACAAATATTATGCTTCACATAGATTGCTATATATCATATAACCTAAGCAGCATTGCATAAATTATTCAATTCCTGTTCCCTTTTTTGAAACAAGAAACATCTTCATTAAACCATCATTTATGGCATAAGCAATCATACATTTATATAAATGAAAGCAAAGCACACCAACACAATCCTAGTTGCAAGCATTTTACATCGCAAAGCATACTGACACACTCCCTACTGCAAACATTATACATCACTTATAGTCTATCCAATTGTAAGCCACATGTACATCTTGGTCCATGGAGGGGGCTCTGTACCTAATGATGACTTTGAAGGGGGGGTCTTTCTCAAGGTAATCTGAACTTCGAGTAACTCTATAGAGTTATACTGTCTAACCAGTCTGAAGACATTTTTGTCAACATCATCCAGGGAGAGGAGTGCTTCCAAGGAGTGCAGTTTCTGTTTTAAATTCCTAGAGTTTAGCGGCACAACCATTATTTTGTTAGTGTTGGATATTATCACGTTGGTAGTTTTGTTGTTGAGACTTTTCCTAAAAAAGGCACTATGAGGAAGGCAAGTACCTTTGCCAGCAGCCGAAAGCCTAGAGGTGCCAAGTGCAGACCATCTCTGGCAAAGCAGTGAGGTCTATCAACCATGTCATCCCAGGCTGACAGATACCGGATCCCCTTTTAATGACACCAAAAACTAAGCCGATTATTGAAGTCAATCATATTTTGTTTTTATTGTGGAATCATTCTAGGTGAGCATAAGATGCTACTCAAGGCTAGGAAGATACCTGCCTGGGACACATAATCAGAGAGCTCAATCATGTCTCTCTTCATATAGTCCAGTGAGGTACATTTCAAGACGTTCACACCAACATAAAGTATGACTGAGTCATAATGGTACTTGCTGTTGAGACACTTGGGCGCATGTGTGCTCTGATGAATCCTGGCACTGGACAGGCAGCTGACTGTGACTTTCTCCTTATCCAACCTGATGAGTTGGACATCTGTGTGACTCACTACAGAGTCACCAATAATAAGGAACTTTGGTATGGATGTGCTACACCTTAAGGGCTTGGTAAGTGGGACACTGGTTTTGCTATGTGTCTTGAGTGCTGTGGGTACTGTGTTTGGTGTAGCAACTTTGTGTTTTGGAGGTCTCTGGTGTTTAGGTAGGTTTTTGGAGAGTACCTCCTCATATGATGGTTTATTTGACTGTGTGCTTTGTCTAAGAGTTGTGGTGTGAGAGCTGATGACCTCTTCTGTATTACTGTTCTGAGTGAGAGAGAACATGGATTCTATATCCTTGCTGTAGATACATTTCTTACACTCTATACTAGAGTGATATAGTAGTAGAGGGTTGTCAGTGTACATGAGGCAGTTACTACACTGACTCAGAAGACCCATATTAACTAGACAGGCAGAAGAAACAAAGGTAGTCTGACTGTCCATAATGCTAGGTTTAAACCTGTTATCTCAATGGAGGATGGATAGGAGTGGTCTTTACTGGTGCTCTTTGGGGACTAAACAATGGGGTGCACTGTATGTAGTCTGGGCTAGTGCATGGTTCCTACAGGGTTTGCTGGAATTCTTCTATGAATGGCTATGTGCTTTTTTTTTTTTTATAAAAACAACACTGCTAGATGACAGCTGCTTCTAAGGTAAAATTTGTCTCAACTAACTTTTGTGTCTATAACTGCCAAGGGTTACCCCCTTTCCATGGTGGTGCATGGAGGTGTGCTGCATGCTAAAAAGAGGAAATTGTTGGAAACAAAGTAGCCAATCAAAAAGCTCAAAACTGAGCCCTGTTACAGTAACCTTTAATTAGATCAGTCCAAACTGTACCTTCCTTTAGTGCTCAGTCTGCACAAAAAGAAATTACCTAAAGTGCCTCCAAATCAACAACTACAACAATAATCAGCTTTTTAATACCTTGTTTATTTAAATTAAATATTATTTATTTATTTATTTATTAGCATTTGTTTACCAGGAAGGTGTGACTGGGCCACGACAGGCCCCTTTTCAAAGGAGACCCAGGCCGAAAACTCACATAATTAACACATCCTAGAAGGTGTCATGTCTTGTGCTGCTTTAATGTTTGTGCGTTATTTGCTGTGTACTTGAGCTCTGTTCTAACCTTTAGTGCATTGGATTTTTGGCACAGCTGTTTGTTGTCTGTTCCTGTACTTCTGTCTGGTTGTATGCTTGTAACTTGGTAACTTGGATAGTTTCTGCATTTTGGAAGCCACAGAAAGTGTTTTTACATGGGGAAGTCTTTGGTCTGCACTCTAGTGGAAGTAGAGGGTAGTAGGGTCTCCTCTGAGCAGGGAAATCACTGTTTGTGAGCTCAAAGGGTGTGTTTCTTATTGACAAGAGGGCTAGCTAGTTTGTTTGTTGTTTTTTTTCTGCCTGTATAAAGTCATCAAGTTTGTGCGATGCTACTTATTATGCAGCTGTGGTTAGCAGCACCCTATACAGATGCAGGTGCTTAGAAATTCAAAGTTTCTATAAAAAATACTCTTTAAGCATTTTTGAGCAGGTCGCTTGATGAGCACCAGGTTTCCACAAGGGGAGGGGCAGCACTGTGGGAAACTGGTCGAGTTGGTACTTGTTAACCAACTAGCATCCTAGCAAATCTGTTCTCCTTTACAGTGGTCACACAAAATGGACTATACAGCCTTTGAAACCACACCTGTTGAAATCCACGCTATTTATATGTGAAACCACAGATCAGCCACTTTCCTACTATCATTGTAGCTTGCCTGCTAGAAATATGAATCTTGAGACAAAGTAGCAATTGTCTCATGTTTTCTGACAGCCGCCTAATTCTTAAACAGGGAGGGATGTCCCTATACCCTGTCCCTGGAGGCAAAGCTCTCATACACAGCCACTACAAATACCAAACAGTTTGTCAGAAACTCAAGCACTACATAACACCTGCCACACCAACTACTAGACAAACACATAGACCAACATATGCTGAGGTTTCTAAAAGTAATCTAACCAATCCAAAACCTCAAAGAGCCCCCCAGACACAGTAATTGCAATAAATACCTTAAATAACTTCAAAAACACACTAGCAAAGCAAGACTCACCATGGCACCTCCAGCGTCAACTCACAGTGCCTCTAAGGCTAAGCCCATAAGGCAGACCACCACACAATATTGGTCACAGGAGACTCTACTGTGAGGCACAACAGTGTCCCACTCACCAAGCTGAACTAGGAGAAGGTTACAGTAAGTTCCCTCTAAGGGGCAGGGATGTATGAGATCGCACATATACTCAGTTCATTGTACCACAAGTATCCGTATGATGCAGTCATAGTCCATCTAATAGTAAATGACTTGAGATGTACCTCCCTGGAGTATATGAAGAGAGACACGATAGAGCTCTTCGACTGTTTGTCCCAGACTGGGATGAACCTAGCATTGAGCAGTATTCTACCTTCTCAAAGGATGATGTCATAATATGAACAGAAAATAATTGACTTTAATAATTAGCATAATGTTTGGTGTCATTCGAAGGTGGTGGAATATTTGTTAGTCTGGGAGGATACGGTTGGCAGACCATGCTGCTTTGCCAAGGATGGTGTGTGCCTGTACCCTCTAGGCTTCTGAATATTGACTAAAAGATTATCCACTCCCATAGTCCTTTTTTAGGCATTACCAACCTGATAAACTTTTCAACATAGAAAAATCAACCCCAAAAAATCTAAAGGTGTTTATGCTCAATACCAGGAGTCTAAACAAGAAACTCCACTCCCTGCAAGCTCTCCTCACCATGGAGAATGTAGATATCTGTGCAGTAACTAAGACATGGTTTAAAGCCACAAGGAACACCCCTGCAATTCAGGGTTACAGTGGCTTCCACACATTTAGAACTATCACTACACAGGAAGCGACAAAATGTGGAGGTGCATCAATTTAAATCAAAGTCAAACACACTTCAAGGCTGGTCAAACAGTATTACTTTCTTGAGCTTCTACACATACAAATTACCATAGGCATTATCCCATGTCATATCCATGCAAGCTATAGGTCCCCCCCCGTGACACAGGAAACTAATAACACATACTTAAATGTACTGGAGACACTTCATATTCAACTCAACACCATATTAATGGGCACCTTTAACAATCCACTATAAACTGGGAAGCATACATGACCCCTAACATACAGGCCCTGAGACTCCTGGACATTGTGAATACAAATACCCTAGACCAAACAGTCTGTATGCCCACTAGAGGTGTTAACAACCTAGAACCAGTCCTCACCCACATGGGAATATATTACACCCTTTAAGTGTTTTGTTTTCATTAGTCAGATCAGATTATAAAGTTACTGATAAAATACGAACTCACAAACTAATGAAAAACAAATAATAACCGAAATAAGCCAGCAGAGTTCGATAAAAAACATTTTAATCCACAATACAAGATTAGCACTTTCGTCCACAATATGTGTTATATTCATGCATTTGGTTTAGTAAAATAATAAACTTTAAACATTACATTAAGCCCCCCACGTAATGTAATGTTTAAAGTTTATTATTTTTTTTTTTTGTTGGAACAGCGATTTTTTTCCCCTAGGAAAAAATCACTGTTCTGACAGTTCGAAATTGTAAGCTTTCACTTACATAGGGTCGATTAATCAGCGTTCGCTTTTTTATATATGAACTTCAGATACAAAACCAAGTAACAGAAAGATTAATATAGTAGCATTTAAAAGCAGTTAACCAATCCTATCAAACTTGTAATTAACCAATTAATAAATGTCTTACTTAAAGAGATAGACTTCAAAACACTGAAATAGTTAAAGCATTCAGGCTAAATAATAGCCATGTCCTTACTGTAATTGTAAATATAAATACTCCGTTAAAAAACTTTAAACAGCCAAAACATAAGAAGTATAATATTATGATACATAATTTAAAATATTATAATATAGTGTGTTGTAATAAATACAAAATATGAAATTGTAAGTAATATAATAAAACCAACATTCCTAATTAGCCAAATTTTGAAACCACTAAACCAAATGCATGAATATAACAGTCTACCTAAAATGACTGAATTACTATCTTACAAGAGCTTTTAACCTTAACAAACAATATTTAGAGGTCATTTCATTTAATCCTGGCCATACATACAAATTTAACTTCAACTGCCATAAGAGTTCTTTTTTCTCTAAATATAGGCCAGAAGGACCACCCGTTTAATCAGAAACGATTTGGTCAATAACCATATAATTAAATGAATGACGTGAAAACTCCATAACATGCCTAGCCAATGCATTAGTATCCTTATTTTTTCTGATACTGTATTCATGTTCATAAATTCTGGCCCTGAGTCTCCGTTCAGTTTTTCCCACATAGAAACAAGAACATCTATTTAATGGAGTATTTATAAGTGCTAATCTTGTATTGTGGATTAAAATGGGTTTTATCGAGCTCTGCCAGCTTTTTTCAGTTATTTTTTTGTTTTTCATCAGATCATAAAGTTGTCTCCTTTGAAATAAAAATAAAACCTGGGGTCTCAGGTAACCCTAGAACTTTTAGAAATTATTCCAGTGCAAATTCCCTATTTCTCAATGACACTCTTGCAAAATTTAAAGCTCACACAAACCAAGGGAACACCACCACCTACACTGAATCATTCACAAGAACCTTCCACAATCATGTATACAGAGCAAAACAGAAATCAGATGCAGTGTTCAAACATGTCTTTCCACATAAAGAAAATCCAAAAATCACAGAAAAAGGAACAACACAACCACTCTAAAACATATAAGTTTACTAAGTTTAATATATTAACCTTAACACAGGCTTAATGCTAACAGTGACATTTAAGCCACGTGCATAATCAGCTCTTCATATTGAAATCCATTTATATTCTACAAATTCTGTTTGTGTGATGATATCTCCATCTCTAGGTGAAAGATTAACTTTTTATAGCACCCTAAACTTAAAAGTATGATCCCTATCTGTCACTGTTATTTATTATAGGTTTAAAGGAAAGAGGTTTATACAAATGTATTGACTCAACATGTAACAATGACAGATAGGGATCGTACATTTGTTATCCTTAAGCCAGTGTTAAAGTTAAGATCTAATAGGCTGTGACAATTTATTATTATTGTTTTTGGCCGCATTAGTATAGTACTTTATATTTGAACCATGTATTCATTTCCCAGTATTTTTCTATAGTATTCTAATTAATAGGAATAATTGTTGCACTGCTTAGATGTTCACAGACAACTATGGTTTTATCTGGACCATACTGAAGCCTTTAAGAGGTATGAACAATCTACCCTTTATCAACTTTCAGACTCCATCACCACTAAATATCCAACTGCCCTTCAACTTCCTTTTCCTTCTTGGTCCCTGCCAACAATGACATACAGATCTGTTTACCTAATCATGCTACTCCTCAGCTTATCCTCTTTTCTTCTCCACTTACTGGGCCATCACTTATCCTACCATGACTCAGTAATACCTCTTAACATCTCCCCAACTCTGCTCCAACCAGATAGTCCTACGTCTTCTTGCACTCTCCACGCATCACACCAAACCTAGTTAATGATGCCTTTCACCTTTACTCCAAATATAGATTGATTAACTCCATTTCAACTCAAACTAAAACAAACTTAAGTGGAAAAATACTCTCCAATACTCCACCCTAATCATGGACCCACCTATCACAATGAACATCAAGGCAATTTTCTTCCACACACTACTCTAACCCTACAACAGTCAGCTCCCAACCCCAGTAATATAACTTTTGCTGTCATAAATGTAGAAACATAAGAAATAAAACTGATGAACTACATGTATGGATTACCCAACATAAGCCTGATATTCTCACTGCAACTGAAACTTGGCTTAAACCCAACATAAATGAGTCCAAAATTATACCTCACGACTATATCATCCAGAATGACCATATAAAGAAGAAAGGTGGTAGGATTGTTTTGATATTTCTGAACAACTACCACATTCCCCTTACAACAAACCAATACGAAATTTAATTATTACTTTCCTGAAATTAAGCAGTTATGAACAAATATGTATTACTGTTCCTTATATCCCTCCTGGTGACAGTAGAGCTTTACTAGATGATATCCTACACTGGATATCCATAATAATTCCACATGAAAAAATACTTCTAGATGATGTGAAAGTCAACTGGTTGGATATAAACTCTAATGCCCCTACATCTAGCATGAAGTTATTTGGCTTCACACAACTAATTAACAGCCCCACACACTATAGCATGACATCAAATTCTGTATTGGACTGCATCCTAGTATCAGACCCTAGTAAATACACCACCACAGGTCCAATGCCTGACTGCCTCAGTGATCATCTCCCAGTCTATACAACCAGACACCTCACACTTCCACTTAAGCAGCATGTTTATAAAACAACACACAACCTTTCCAAGTTTAACCCAGAAATGTTCATTACTACCCTGTCATTTACTAACTGGAACTTCCTAACTCTCCATTAGATAATGCTATAAATGAATTCAGTACAACTTTTCTGACTATCCTAAACAGCCTTACACCTCCTAGAAGGAAGAAATTAAAAACAAATAATGCAATCTGACTATCCAAAAAAAGTAAAATGTTAATTCAGGATAGAGAAAAAGCATGGAAAGAATGGCAAAAATATAAAACATCATAATATCTTGAAAACTTTAAGATGCTTCACAATTGTAGTATAAATAAATTACTGTAGAAAAAAAATATACTATAATAACTTTCAGAATAATAAATAGTAAATACGACCCTAAATAACTCTGAACAGGCATTAAAAAAATCTTGCATCCTAGCCAAAAATTCAACCCTAACTCCTCTCCCAATACCTCATCAAATGAAACTACAATACAATGCAGCACTTATTTCATAGATAGCATAGCATCTCTAACCAGTAATTCCCCAACATCTAATCCTAACCATGTCCCATAGCCACATATCACCACATCAACTTTTGCCTTTAAACCTGTGCCCACATCCTATATAAAACTACTGTTAAACAAATGCAGACAATGCTCTGCTTAAGGTAATGAGCTTCCAAACGAGTACCTTAAAATAGCAGCCTATAGCATTGCCTATCCTGTTGCAGTCTTCATAAATAGGTCAGTCCAGGAATCCCACATACCATATCTCTGGAAAATATCACACATTATCCCTCTGCACAAAGGAGGAAATTAAACAAACTTTACTAATTTTAGACCTATAGCAATCTTATAACCCCTCTCTAAAATACTTGAAAAATGTATTAAAAAACAATTGCTAAACTATCTTCTGCAGGAAGAACTCCTATCCCTCACACAACATGACTTCCATCCTTCCAATAGTACTATCACTGCACTTCTAACCTATATAGATACTGTCAATAAAGCCAAAGATAATTGCAAACTAGTCTCCTCATTATTTCTAGACTTGTCTAAACCCTTCAACACAGTTTGTCACAGCAAACTTCTCCTTCAAACATCCTCATTTGGTCTCTCTCAGCCCACTCTTCTATGGTTCAAAAGCTACTTGCCCAGTAGGTATCAGTCAGTAAAATGGCACTCCACCCTCTCTGCATACTTCCCAGTCACCACTGGTATAGCACAAAGCTCTATCCTTGGTCCCCTTCTCTTTAAAATTTTCACCTACATCCACACAACAGGCCACCCTAATATAATGAGCAGATAATTCCACTCTCATTTGTACATCTGACAATATGGCACACCTCCAAAAAAAATACTCAGAAAGCTTTAAAAGCCACTGAAACATGGCTTTGTAACTCACAACTCATGCTTAACCCTAACAAAAAAAAATACTACTTTTCTCCCCCAGATTTCAATATTTCAGTCCCATGAAAAAACAAAATTCAAAGTCCTCTCTCTTGATAATACAACCATTGAAGTCACTTCTCATAGCAAATTATTAAAAATGATAGTGGACAATAATCTTAAATTCAACCTGCATATACAACATTGCATAAGAAAAACTCATCAAAAACTAGGGATGCTTTATAGTGCCAAAATGGTTTCACCATCACAACTAAAACTGCACTTGCCACTACTTATCTCCTCCGCACATTTCTTTATGACCCAAAAACCCTTACTAAACTTTAAGCATTACAAAAATCAAAACTTGAACAATGCTATTACAAAGTTGCTAATTTGCAGCAAATACCCCTTTCAGAACACACCACCTTATAGCACAAAAAGCCTAAATTGATTAAAAATACCCCACTTAACTAGCCTACATACAGCTGCTTACCACCCATAAAATTATCCAGCATCCATCTGCTTGCCCAGCACTAAATAACATTCTACACAACTATGTTCCCAGTTGGTCATTATGATACAATGACCAAAAACTCCTATCTATCCACATTCCTGTTTGTACTCTTAGCATGTTGCTAAGGCCTGGAACTCCTTATGTGTATCTGTCAAGTCAATACCCTCTCTCCCATCCTTCAAAAATGCTAAATGTTGATTCTGTTTGTGCTCAGCATCAGGATTAATTATTTCCCAAAATTTGAACAAATACCTATTCATATCTTAAACATCCTACTCTTCCCTTCTTCACTCACTTCCTTACTTCTATCAATTTTTCTCCCCTGGCTTTCTCTCTAAATATACCATAAGCCTGCTTTTCTCTCACTTCATATTGCAATTCCTGATTGTATTATATAAACGTACCTTGAACGTCTCTACAGACTTGATAAAATTTCTCTCAGTATTAACTTATTGTCTTATAACTTTGTATCTATTCTTAACCAGTGTTTTTATGTCATGTCTACTTTGGTATAATTATTCAGACTGTAGTTGTTTATGGTATTATATTTAAAGGCTGCAAAATTATTGCACTTAAAACGTTTTGTAATACTTGGATGCTTTTTCCCCAGGCCTTGACTGATATGCTCTTACCCAGTCTTTTCCAATAATCATATGTCAATAAATAAATAAATAAATAATAACGGTGAGGTCAACGATGTACTTAAAAGTTAGGTGTAGTAAAGTTCTGAATAGGAAGTATCAGTTGATATTAAATCACAATGTGGCAATTTAATTTGTAAATATTAAACTCCAGTCCTTTTCAGTTACTTCTGAAGGCTTCTGTAGATTAGCCAATAGATATGAAATCATCACTATATAAAATCAAATACAATTGATTTGTGTTTCAGTGTGGTAAAAGGAAATTAACTGGCACTGAAGAAATTTTGTTATTGAACAAAGTACAACTTTTACAAGTGAACTGCTTTTTGATTCCTTTCTAGCCAAGAACATTAGCCAAATATTATCTTATGAGCAGGCTAATTCTGTATTAAAACTGATTTCATTATTATAAATAAAATACCAGCTTATGAGATTAAAGGACAATAAAGCTCATGGAGTACATGATGTTATTTCTGAATTTACAAATTATTTCCAGAAGAAAATCATAAAAGGGTTTATACAGCAGTGTAAGATAATAACTCTGCTCCTCCTTTGTTGAAATATTCAGTGATACCCACTTTAAAGCAGGACAAATATCCAGTGTCATAGTCTGCACATAGACCTATTTTGATTTTTAGTGTAGATAACAAAATGTTCATGTCTATCATGTGTATTAGACATTTTAATTGATGGGGATCAGACTGCATTAATAATTACTATACACACTGATGATAATATTAATAGAATAATAACATTATATCAATAAAACAAGCTATTTAGATCATTAAATGGGTAGTTAACTTGGTCATCTGGTCAGGACTTTTTAAAACTCTACATGGATTTGATTTTCCTGGCTGATTTACAACTCTGTTAAACAGTCATACCTTATTAACTTGTTCTAACTTTCCCAGGGATTCTTGAAAGGGTCTAATGAGGGCCATACAGCTCATGCTACAAAGGTTCTGCTCTCACAACTTGGCATTTTGTGATTCAGAGACGTGTTAGCTGTAATGAGAAATTACCTTATTGTCAGCTAACTTGCATGTCTCTGAATGGCAGTTAACTGCTGCAGCTGCATTATGTAGGCATAGGCATCCCTTTCCCTCAGTCACTCTCACACACACACACACACACACACACACACACACACACACACACACACACACACACACACCACTGTCTCCTTACTTGTCCTTGAGTTGTCTTTCCTTTCCATAGATCTCCTTTCATGTTCCTAGGCCATCACAGAAGAATACAGACCCTTGCAGCAAGTTATATCCCTGTTATCTAAGGATTCCCCCCACCCGCAATCCCTTTATCAGTTAAAGTGCCATTAAGACACAGGAATTTAAAGTACTTCCTAGTGCCAAGTGGTTCTCTCATCCCATCCCCTGTACTACTTTAAGTGCCATTATGGCACAAGTGTAATATCCCTCGTGTCTAGTGGTCCCCCCAGCCCCAAATCCCCATACTGGTTTAGGTACTGTTACACACAAATGCAACATCCTTGGTGGCTAGTGGTCTCCCCACGTGATGTTGTAGACTATGCTCATTAGTCTAAGGGTGTATGGAAGTATGACAGCCACACTAACCCATATGCACATGCATGCATGCACACAGACACACACACACACACACACACACACACACACACACACACACACACACACACACACACACACACACACACACACACACACATACACACACAGCCACCTAACCACCTGATCACACTCACACCATTACCCATCCATCAGTTCATACAAACATGCAGACACCTACTTTACCCCCTCACTAACTCCCCCACGCTGCCTCCCAGGCTGACACAAATTTACATACCTCTTATATGCACTCTCTCACCCACCTCCAGACATGAGCTTACCACTAACCTACCCAGTACTTACGTCTTCTGAGATGAATGGACATGGGCTTTTTGCCCTGTTTACTACTGCAACTTGTTATGGCCGGTAATGGTGAACTACACATCTGAATGGTTTCAGGAACCTTTCAGCATACAGATGCCTTCCTGTAGGCAGGTCTGGGAGACAGATGGAGAGAATATGGCTAATTAGCACATGTCTATACCTGGGACTGCCTCAGTTGCATACAGCACAGCTATGAAAGCCCATCTTATGCATGTCTCCATGCTAGAGTACTGTGCCACACCATGCTAGGGCTATCTCTGAATTCAAGAAGTTGCTGCGAAGTGTACATGAGATATGCACATCACAGTAATCTTTATGAATTCCCCTCTTTGTGTTCTAGCCTGTAAACTTATGAAAGGCACCAAGCAAGGACACCCCTATCACCATTAGTATTTACTTTAACAGTTTAGCATTAGCAGATTTTATTAGATTGGACAAACATGTAGCTTTAAATTCAAATAATTGCATGCTGAGGTAGCGTTGTCGCCTCACAGTAAGACGTTGTCCTGTTCGATTCTCAGCTAAAGCGTCTTCTGTGTGGAGACATGCGTGAATGGGCTTACCTTCTTTGAAGGTTGTGCATCTGGGCTGGCAACTCGGTATGTAAAAATCTACTGCCAATCATTAGCGGACTGGAGTTCCGCTGTGGTGACCCCAAACCGGGAAAAGCCAAAAGATACAACAGCTATTCCATAGCTCAACTTTATGTGAATGATATGTTTCTAGCTGTTGCTGATATAAATTTCTTCATAACACATTTACAAATATTTGTAATGTCTTGATAATATCTATAAATTACAATTCAAGTATAATAAAAATAAAATGATGCTTATGAATGAAATCACTGAATATTTACTGAAAGCAACATTTGAGAATAAGTGAACTAATATTAAGATGACAGATTTCTGAATTATCCTAACAGATGTTTGTGAAATGACACACATGAATTATGAAACCATTATGTAAGACATCAAATTAATGTTTGTGAAATGGGATAGACATTTTCCTTTAGAAGATAGATTTAAACTGACTAGCATTAACATACTTCCCAAAATCTTTATATCATCCTGTCCACATCTGTAACTCAAAGCAGACAAACAATCTGATTAATCTCTTTACTTCTTTCCTTTGGAGCCCTAATAGTGCCAAAGCTATGTATAATCACCTCATTAAGGCATGGGAACATGGCGTGATTGGTCTTAATGCTTATTGTTTCATATCAATATTTAAACTCATGGTTGGATCCATCATATAATGTAAATTGGAAAAACATAGATAAAAATTTATGCGAGGACACTAATGTTGATTTCCTCTCACTGCTTTTACTTTTTTAAAAGCAAAATGGTATGAATGCTGAATAACAGCATATGTTTTTCTATTGACATGACAATATGCTCAAACCATATAAATAATATTTGTTCTTAACAACAGCATCTTTATTCTTTTTATAACAGTAATGCAGTTTGCACTTATACCAAATACATCAATTTTATGAGTATACACTGCTGGTAGATGCTTACTGTTCCTTCAGTCATTATTACATACTGTCTCAAGATAGTACTAAAATACAGTAAAATTTAACATTTGTGAAAACATTAATGCATAAATACTATCTCCGGTATTTAGGAAGCCATTTTTTCCATGCAGGAACAGTGTAGGAGCTCCTGCCATGCGATTCAGGATAGTGCCGTTTTCATGTGCACGAGCGGCCCTACACTGTTCTAGCACACAAAACCAGCAAATATGCAAATCACCTCTTTTGCTGGTGAAAACCATGCAAATGAGGAGATTTAGTGATTCAACAAGCTGCCAGGTCTCTGTGCTAGAACAGTGTCAGTGCAGAGATGTATTCAGAAAATAACTGAGTAAATTTCTGCAACTGACAAAATAGAGGCATGATGGCTCATTAAAAAGCATGTATTATGTACATTAGACATGCCAATGGCCAAATATAAGGCCATTGGCATTAAAAAGTGATTAATAATTATGAAAATTAAACTTTTTTTTGGCTGATCGCGGCTGTTTAAGCATAGGGCAGCGGCGCGCAAACGAGATTGTGCCAAAAAAAAAAAAAAATTGGGAAAACTCAATTTTAAGTTAAATCTGCATTTTGCCATTACAGTCTATGGCATGCAGAAAGTAAACTATATTAGGGAGCACTGGTTGTCAAGGGGAAAGGGTCCATTTTAGTGCAGTAACTAATGACCTACATACTGGGTATGCAAATGAGGGGAGTTATACTGACTCACATAGTTCTTCAAAGTGTCAGCTTGTACCTAACCATGTAGGTACAGCAATATGACAGTACAAGTCTAAGAGCTGGATGACTTCATAAGGGGGTGTGTCATGCTTGCTGTAAGCTCACTGGAGCTATGTGGCCTGTGTTTGCCTTTAGCTAAGCACAGCTAAGGAAGGGGGTGTGTCAGATATGCCTGAACACTGTGTACATAGCCTAAATGGGTGTGCGTGCCACGTACTGGGTGTTAAACATAAACAGAAAAAGAAAGAGGAAATGGCAGCACTGTTTATATTTCAGCACTGGGTATGCACAGCATGCCTCGGGGCTTAAATAAGGAGGAACTGGGAAGGGGAAACAGCAGTAGGAAGGCAATCAAGGAGAACTAGCATAACTGCCAGGTGGAATGTATCAAATTCAGCCAATTACATGTGCAGCAGCCCAGCACACTACTATAAACTATGCAAACACCTTTCAGACTGTTTTTTTGGGAAAACAGCAGTAGGAAGGCAATCAAGGAGAACTAGCATAGCTGGCAGGTGGAATGTATCAGAATCGGCCAATTACACATGCAGCAGCCCTGCACACTACTGTAAGCTATGCAAACACCTTTCAGACTGTTTCTTTCCACAAACTCTACACCACTGGTGTACACATATGGGGGATTTTTAAATGGCAAAATTAACTAAAAATGTTAGAGGCTGCTGCTTTAATCCATCAATATGTACTAAAGACTGAGTGTGGTGAGGAGGGGAATGCTGACAACTGACCCACAGTGAGGAGGAGGAGAAGAGTGTACAGACCCAGGGGAACCTACCAGGGCCTACATGAGCTGGAGATAGTGAAGGACTATAGGGTGGACAGGGACATTCTACAGCAAATCATTGAGCTGTGCTGACCCCGCCTCACACACAGAAATAAAAGAGGGGAACCCATCCCAGTGGATACCAAGGTATGTGTAGGCTTAAGAATACTAGCCACAGGTACCTTCCAAAGACCGACTGGGGATATCATGGGGGTCTCACAGGCATCAGCATCCAGGGTACTCCACCAGTTCCTGGATGCCATGTCAACACATATCATTGAGCACATATATTTCCCCAGCAGCTGTGAGGCATTGACCAGAAGTATGCATTTCTTCCACCATAGAGCAGAATACTCTGAGGTAGTTGGTGCTATAGACTGCATGCACATAAACATCAAAGTACCACCTGGCGAGCAGGGTAGGGTCTACATAAACCGCAAGGGCTTCTCCTCCATCAACTGCCAGGTCATGTGTGATGCCCAGGCCATTATCATGAACATGTTTCATGATAAAGAAATCTGCACTGAACTAGTGCAAAATAGCACAGAATATACTGAACCTACTGATATTGCCAACATCCTGGCAGATAGATTCAGTGCAAACTTCACCCCCGTCTCACCCACAAAAGGGCCCACAACAATACCGGAAAAGTGTAGTGTCCCAGAAATCAGAGATGCACAGGTGAAAATAGCCCTTTCAAAAGCCAGAAACACAGCATCAATGGGACCAGATGGTGTCCCAGGCTGTGTCTTGCACGAACTACAGAACGAACTAAACCCCCACCTAAACACTCTGTTCAACCTCAGCCTCTCCACAGGCTATGTGCCCATAGAATGGCACACAGCAATGGTTATTCCACTCCACAAAGGAGGGGCCACAACTGACCCTGGTAACTATTGCCCCATAAGCTTGACTAGCCTGGTCTGCAAGGCTATGGAGCGCATCATCATGGAACTCATTAACAAATACATTGGGAACCTCCAAACACTTGACCCAACCAAGTTTGGCTTTATTAAGGACATATCATGCCTACTAAACCTGGTTGACTTCTTTGAGACAGTCACCAAGGCCATAGATGAGGGAGAGATTGTTCACACAGCCTACCTTGACCTTGCCAAGGCTTTTGACACCATTCCCCACTCGGGTATTACAGAAAAACTCACCAACCTGAACATAAACCCCTACGTCACAAGATGATTTGACAATTCGCTTACAGACAGACCTCACACGGTAAGAATAGCAGGCTCCAGGTCCGACTAAACCAGTCACAAGTGGTGTCCCGCAAGGCTCCGTCCTGGGGCCCCTACTGTTTGGCATATACTTCTCAGAAGTACAGGCAAACACAGGAGGACTATGGCTAACCAAGTTTGCCGATGACTGCAAACTGGGAGCAATAATTGACTCTCCAGCTGACACGGACATCCTCCAAAAGGGCCTTACTGAGACGGACATCTGGTGTCAAAGTCATTGCCTCAAGCTAAATGCCAAAAAATGCATAGTCATCCCATTTGGGAAAAACAAAACATCCATGAATTACCACATAGGTGGCAGACCCCTTAATACAGAAGAGGTAATAAGAGATCTGGGGACCTAGGTAGATAGTAATCTCTCCTTTGACAATCATATTGCCAAAGAAGTTAGGAAATCCTTCTATGTGGCCCATCTAATTACTAAAGGGTTCGCATCTAGAAATAAAGAGGTTATAATACCCCTCTACTCGTCACTCACCAGACCCATCATAGAGTACAATGCCCCATTTGGGATGTACCTCACAAGACACTTCCAACAGCTGGAGAGACCACAAAAGTACCTCACCAAGAGGATTACTGGCCTCAAACATATGTCCTATGCAGCCCGAGTGAAAAGACTCCAGCTGTACTCAGTAACATATCGCTTACTCAGAGGTGATCTCTGCCTGGCTTACAAAGCCATGTCCTACTCAGAATTGATGGACATGCTCCACCTAAAGAAGTCCAAGTCACTGCAAGCCACGCACTCTAGTGAGCTAAACCTCACCACAACAATAAATAGAACATGCTGGAGGGATAGATTCCTGTCACAGAGACTCCCTACGCTTTGGAACAAAATTTCAAACGACATTAGGCAGAGCCCCTCACTAACACTCTTTAAGAGAAACCTTGATGAGTGGATGGATAACAGAAAATACACCCCTGGGATAACTTCATTGGCTCTGCTTGACAGAGGATCAGTTAATTAATCAATGGGCGGCAAAAGCCAACACACTCTGGCTAGGCTTATAAATGCCCTCAGGCAGATAGTCTAGTACCTACCTATGAACCAATGAACCTATGTGTGCTGGCAGCCCTGGAAGCTATCATGACTCCCACATCTGCCATTGATCACAGCTGTATCAGGGGTTTGCCAGGGGGGAATTTCATATGGCCATCTAGTGGGGGATGCTGGCTATGTACTGGAGCCATGGCTGATGACACCCATCAGAAATGCACACACACCCGAACAGGAACACCATAATGAGGCACACACACAAACCAGGATCATTCTAGAGCATGTGTTTGGGATGCTCAAGTCACGGTTCCACTGCCTTGATATATCCGGTGGAGCCTTGCAGTACTCTCCAGCTACATGTACACAAATGTTCATAGTATGTGCCATCCTACACAATATGATCCTGCAGAAACAGCTGCAGCAGGAACAGCACAGGGCAGGGCCACACAGCACCCCACCATTGCCAAGGCCAACACAGGCACAGAGAGACTCGGAGGAGGAACTTCCTGAGCCTGTCCCTGTAGGCAGAAGGAGGCATGCCCAGTATGCACAGGCCTTGGTAAAGAGGCAAAACATAGCACACACACTGACACTGTAGGGACCCAGGGATTGATACCGCTCTTCAACTCATGCATACAGGAAAGGGGATGCTAAATATGACACTACCTGTGGTTTACCATGTATAGGGAGTGTACTATGTGCACCCGACATAGTCAGCCCTCCAGCACTGTCCTCAATACTGGCCCAGCAACAAGGTAAGTCACACTTCCTATCAATTACTGAAAGGAGTAGTATACGTTCATAGGTTCATAGGGAGGTACTAGGCTATTGGCCCCAGGGCCTATATAAGCCTAGCCAAGAAGGTACCCTGGCTTTCACCACCCAAGAAAATTATTTTCCTGTGCCACTGTCGAGCAGAGCCAGTATGTTCTGATAGTTGTATGTAAGGCATGGATGCAAGCATGCAAGGGAACTGGTGGCTGAATGGGATAGCAGCAGACAGCTGACAGCTATATGGGACAGCAGGAAATCCATAACAAATACTGGTGTCAACATACTAGGCAGTACTACACAAGGTGACAACTCCCACCACAGTACATGTGATGGCCCAAATAACGAAGGTGTCAATAGGTCACACACATTGATGTCAATGAGGGTCACATACCCACCACCGGCCTCACCTAGCAGGACAGGTGTAGATGAACATAAGAAAAGGCTGGGCTAAGGCCCAGAAATTATGGCAATGGCGAACGGCCCCCCTCCAGACCTGAACACACATACTACAACAAGTCTGGCAATTGCATTTTAGTTCCGAAGGGTAGAAAGTCTGAAACTGAAATTTATGCCATTAAAATCTAACTTGTGTACTCTACTGGTATGCCTCCTTTCTGCATGATAGGTCACAATACAATATGAAATGGAAGTGAACAGAGTAACTGAAATTCCAGTACAATCATTGCAAATGTTTAAAGTCCTCAGGTGTGCACCCCCCCCCCCCCACAATCCTATGTAGAAATGCAGTAATATGCAAGTTTGAGGAGTAATATCACTGGAGCACAAATTGCCAGAGCTGTCCCAATCTATATTGTTGCATGTGTGGAATATGCAGGGGTCAGTGTGGTAAGTTTGTTGTGTGTTTAATATTGCCTGGAAGTGATCAGCATGTGGGCCTGGATGGTTGTGTCTCAGTGGCCTAGGTATAGTACAGTGTTCGACAGGGCCATGTTCCAACAACTGCAGTGCCAACCACACTATCTCTCAGCTGCACCCATGTCAGCAGTTGTACATACTCACTGTCCAAATCTTAATATCTGTCACCATTGGAAAGCTGAACATGCCACGAATGGAGGCCCATACATAGAAACAGTACACAGGTGGAAGTAACCTACACAGAGTGCATATAAAATAACTGTCAACAGCACACAACTTTGGACTTATACAAAGAGGTTAGCATCACATTAGTTGTCCCTCTAGTATGAAATACTGGTAGTCTGGCCAATCACTGGCAGACCACAAAAGGCACAGTTATAAAGTAATGACAGGCGACCCATGTCCACACAAGGCAGCATAAGGGGAATGTCCCAGGTATATCTGTGAGTCAGGTGCCAGTAGCTCCCATATCACACATGCACCGAGCTCACCCCACCATCAGCCACAGGTTTATCACAGGTCATATCCTTGCTGTAGGGAATGAGTACAGCATAAACCCATCTCTGTATGGGAATACATACATGATACTGCATGGTGAATAGGTGCCCAATGCAAGTGTGTCCCTAGATGTAAGCAGCAGTCTGACTACATCCAGACTCATGGATCAGTATGAACAGGAAGAATTGACAGGAACACCTCAACCACTTACCACTGTCAGCCCAGGGTAATCCACTGGCTTGCAGCCTGGGAACGTATGAGTGACAGAATGCACTGGCCTGCTACAAATGGCCTGCAGCACTCTCAGATGGCCTACAGTTCTCTGGCAAAGGCCCATGCTTTACCCATAGTGCCAATGTACGGAATGCCAGGGGGTCCTAACTAACAACCTAAGACAGTAAACAGAAAACAAATGCAAGGCCATGCTGACAAATGCCAGTAGCATACCTCCCCATGTCCTACTGAAAAAACTGTGGACCAGGCTATAACTTCTACTGGGATAAAGGCCCAACTATAGGAATACCTCAGAGATATTGCTTTCATAATGTTAGGAAGAGGAGAGAATAATGGGGGGGTGTAGAAGCATGGATGTCATGGAGTGTGTGAAGTCTGAAACTCTAATGTCTGCCCATACTTCCCCCTGACTGCAAGTCCATGAATGAATAGCCACAAAACTGCTTCTAAACTGCAATGTGAAGGTAAACTGACCAGCTATATGAATCCTGCCTCTGGATAAACTGGGTGTATCTGTACAGCTGAGAGGTATGGCCACATCAGGATATGGCCATTCCATTAAGTGGAGAAAAGCACAAGAAGGGGATCCCCAGCCAGCATACTACCAAGGTGCTGGACCATTTACACAGACCCATCAGTCTATTGTCTGTAGTTACCCCTCCACAATGGCATGAGTGCGCCAGAATGTGTAGTCTATATGCCTCAGAATATTGGTCTCAGCTTCATTCATCTTGTATTTACCTAGTAAATAACTGTGAGGAAAGAATGATAACTGTCAGTAGTTGATGACATGATACATCACAGTGTAAAACAGTACATATGTCGGAAAATCTATGCTACAACCAACCATGTTACACAAGCAGCACAGACAGCAATAGTTGCAGTATCCCCCGTATGTTACGCCCATTGTGTCTCCATATTGGCAACTTATCTACAGATATTCTGCAGAAAGAGGTTGATAGGTGTAGTTGTAGCACACAAAACCCTGAATTGGAGTCCAACTCTCTCTGGAATGGATGTACACACTCAAAATAGAAGGTCATACTGGGCATGCTCCTACACTTAAAGAAATGAAGCCCACGTCTGGCAACACAGTGGACTATAGATATCTGTTATCCGTAGATGTCTGTGCACACACACCAAATTGTACACCATTCATACTTCACACACACACACACACACACACACACACACACACACACACACACACACACACACACACACACACCCTGAATAGGAATACCCACACATATCTAAGGCTAACATAATATAATATGTCAAACATACACACACAGAGACATGGACAAGAGAGACAGACAGCGGCAGAGAGAATCCCATTATGAGGCCTTTCCCACCCAGTACACATCCCATTGGCCTAAATCACATGATGTGCTGATGTCATTCACTGTAGAAATTCCTTTTTTAGCCCTCAGCCCTATTGTCTCAGTGGTGCTTGTGATAACTGTGTAACACTATAGTACAAATAAGTATTCATGTAGCATTTGTAATCTCAGTCCTGTCAATTGTAAATTTGTGTGTGAGTGTGTGTGTGTGTGTGTGTGTGTGTGTGTGTGTGTGTGTGTGTGTTTCTAGATGAATGAGTTTGAGTCCATTCACACTCATTGCACTTCCCATTTTCCTACTTTAGCACTCCTGCTGATGTCAGTCACCCTGAAATAACCCTTTTGGTAGCTTGTAGCGCTGTAAGCTCCCTGGTGCTTGTGATAACTGTGTAATACTATAGTGTAGCATGCTAGTTAGGTTGAAGTTCTAATCCCAGTCCTGGCATCTGTAAAAATGTGTCTGTTTGTGTGAGAGAGTGTGTTTGTCTTTGTAGGGACATGACTTTGAGGCCATTCACACTCACTATACTTCCCTTACCCTTCCTTAAGCACTGCTGCTGCTGTCACTCACCTTCAAAGATACATTTGGATAGCTGTCTAACATATAACCTCTGTGGTGCTTGTGATAACTGTGTAATGCTATAATGTAGCAAGCTAATTAAGTAGGAGTTCTAATCCCAGTCCTAGCAGCTGTAAAGATGTGTGTGTTTGTGTGAGAGAGTGTGTGTGTCTTTGTAGAGATGTGGTTTTGAGGCCATTCACACTCACTACATTTCCCTTACCCCTCCTTTAGCACTGCTGCTGATGTCACTCGCCTTCAAAGATACTGTTGGACAGCTATCCAACATATAAGTTCTGTGGCACTTGCGATAATTGCATAATGCTCTAGTGTAGCTAAGTAGGAGTTTTAATCCCAGTCTGGCAACTGTGAAAATGTGTGAGCGAGAGAGTGTGTGTGTCTTTGTAGAGACATGGTTTTCAGGCCATTTACACTCACTACATTTCCCTTACCCCCCCCTTTAGCACTGCTGCTGATGTCACTCACCTGCAAAGATACCTTTGGACAGCTCTAAAACATATAAGCTCCAAGGCGCTTGCAACAACTGTATGATACTGTAGTGCAAAACACTGCTTAGGTTGGAGTTCTAATCTCAGTACTGGTAATTATAAAAGTGTGCTTGTTTGTGTGAGTGTGTGTATATCTGTAGGTTGAAGTATTTTGTGTCCATACACAGCCAGTACATTTCAAAGTGTAATACTTTACAATGGCTGCTGAAGTCACTCACCTTAGAGGTATGTTTGGACACTGCTCTATCTATAAGCTCCGTGGTGCTTATGATAAATGCGTAACAATGTAGTAGCAGTAACTACATAAGTAGGGGTTTGAATCTCATTCCTGGCAACTTTGTGTGTATGTTTATATATATATATATATATATATATATATATATATATATATATATATGTATATATATATATATATATATATATATATATATATATATATATATATATATATATATATATGGTCCCACTTGAAAACATCGAAAACCCATAACATCTAAATTCATAACATCTAAACAACATCTAAAACCCAAAGCAATATAGCTATTACATAAAGCAATATGGCCATTACTGATAGTTGTCTGCATGGTAAATTGCACGCCCTTCACATGCCTGGGGTTTTGCCAGGCAACAACAGAACAATGTCATACTCACCATCTTCAGGTTGCTCTCTCATATGCAGACCAGAGGGTCCTAGTTAGTTGTGAGCAGGATGGATGCAGGATGCATGCATGCACATTTACAGTACTAACCCCAATAATACACAATGTTCTGTCCTCACCATAGATGTGCACCTCTGTGCATTAGAAAACCCCATCCACAACTGCAATTGGACCTGACACATGGGTGTGGATACAATACAGATACATGTATGTCTGATACATTAGTGTACTAATACAATACAGATACATGTATGGCTGATACATTAGTGTGCTAATCCTCACTGGGCCCTTACTTGCATGCACCTCATTCAGTGTATGTGTGTGCAACCCACCTCCACAATGCTTTCCTCAGCTTCATGGCTTGTGCATTGGGCGGGTGCCCCATGGTTGATGAGGAACTCCTCTGTGGGTGTCAGTGGGGGCTGGATGGCAGGTCCCTCGCTACAGCAGTAGCTCATTGACGCGCATGGCAGATAAGGTCGGTGGCCTGATCCTGCACCTTCTCATAAGTTCTGCTGTGTAGTCCAGCATCATTTACCCTGTGGACCAGAGTGTTCCACAGACCAGTCCTCTCCTGCACATCTTCTGCTCTCCATCCAAGTAACAGGGTATAATGTTCGATCACATATAGGGTGATGATGTCAGTTTCCCCAACAGAGAATGCTGTTAGGTGAGCCCTCTGCATGTTACCTGGAAGACATGAACAGGAAAAATGTCACAGGACCTCATACAGTTATCAAATTGCACATCAACAGTGGATATTACTTGCAAATAATCCAAACTACACCATAACCCTCCAATTTATCATGGCTATAGCAGCTTGCATTACACTCTGGCCCTGAGCTATCTTATTCCCCCCAATGTTGGACACTTGATTGCATAATCCTCTATTCTCCATTCATTTCTGTGTAGAGGGTTGACAGTGGCCATCTTCCATGTGGATGGTGTGTGGATGGTGGCAGGTCTGTGTTTGACAGTGGTGTGTGATGGAGCTGTGAGCACATGCTTGGGTTCATGTAAGAGGCAGACAGTGATGTTATTATGCCCCATGGAGATTTGCTGTTGTAGCAAAGGAATGCAGAAGGTCAGATGGTAGTGGATTTTGTGAAAAGGATGGACATGGCTGTGGTGAATACGTATTTTAACAAGAGGGAGGAGCATAGGGTGTCATACACGAGTGGAGGAAGATGCACACAGGTGGATTATATCTTATGTAGAAGGGCCAGTCTGAAGGAGATTGGAGACTGTAAAGTAGTGGCAGGGGAAAGTGTAGTTAGGCAGCATAGGATGGTGGTTTGTAGGATGACACTGGTGATCAAGAAGAGGAGGATGAGTGTGAGGGCAGCACCAAGGATCAAATGGTGGAAATTGAAAAAGGGTAATTGCGAGGTGGAGTTCAGGGAAGAGTTAAGACAGGCCCTGAGTGGCAGTGAAGAGTTACTAAATAGCTGGGTAACTACAGCTGAGCTAGTAAGAGAGATGGCTAGAAAGATGCTTGGTGTGACATCTGGAAAGAGGAAGGAGGACAAGGAGACCTGGTGGTGGAATGAAGAAGTACAGGAGAGTATACAGAAAAAGAGGTTGGCGAAGAAGAAGTGGGATTGTTAGAGAGATGAAGAAAGTAGACAAGAGTATAAGGAGATGAGGTGCATGGCAAAGAGGGAGGTGGCAAAGGCTAAGGATAAGGTGTACGAAGAATTGTATGAAAGGTTGGACACTAAGGAGGGAGAAAAGGACTTGTACTGACTGGCTAGACAGGGGGACTGAGCTAGTAAACATGAGCAGCAGGTAAGGGTGATAAAGGATAATGAGGGAAATGTACTCACAAGCGAGGGGAGTCTGTTGAGCAGATGGAAAGAGTACTTTGTGGGGCTGATGAATGAATAGAATAAGAGGGAGAGAAGGTTGGATGATGTGTGGATAGTGAATCATGAAGTGCAGTGAATTAGCAAGGAGGAAGTAAGGATAGCTATGAAGAGGATGAAGAATGGAAAGGCTGTTGGTCCAGATGACATACCTGTGGAAGCATGGAGGTGTTTAGGTGAAATGGCAGTGGAGGTTTTAAGTAAATTGTTTAATGAAATCTTGGAAAGTGAGAGGATGCCAGAGGAATGGAGAAAAAGTGTTTTGGTACTGATTTTTAAGAATAAGGGTGATATGCAGAGCTGCAGTAACTACAGAGAGATTAAACTGATCAGTCACAGCATGAAGTTATGGGAAAGAGTAGTGGAAGCTAGGTTAAGAAGGGAGGTGATGATTACTGATCAGCAGTATGGTTTCATGCCAGGAAAGAGCACTACAGATGCAATGTTTGCTCTGAGAGTATTGATGGAGAAGTACAGAGAAGGTCAGAAGGAGTTGCATTGTGTCTTTGTAGACTTAGAGAAAGCATATGACAGGGTGCCTAGAGAGGAGTTGTGGTACTGAATGAGTAAGTCAGGAGTGTCAGAGAAGTATGTAAGAGTGATGTAGGATATGTACGAGGGTAGTGTGACAGCAGTGAGGTCTGCGTTGGGAGTGACAGATGCGTTTAAGGTGGAGGTGGGATTACATCAAGGATCAGCTCTGAGCCCTTTCTTATTTGCGATGGTGATGGACAGGTTGACAGACGAGATCAGATATGAGTCCTCGTGGACTACGATGTTTGCAGATGACATTGTGATCTGTAGTGAGAGTAGGGAACAGATGGTGAAGACTCTGGGGAGGTGGAGATATGCTTTAGAGAGAAGAGAAATGAAGGTTAGCAGGACTAAGACAGAATATATGTGTGTGAATGAGCGGGAGGATAGAGGAATGGTGAGGATGCAGGGAGTAGAGGTGGCAAAGGTGGATGAGTTTAAATACTTGGGATCAACAGTTCAGAGTAATGGGGAGTGTGGACGAGAGGTGAAGAAGAGAGTACAGGCAGGATGGAGTGGGTGGAGAAGAGTGTCAGGAGTGATTTGTGACAGACGAGTACCAGTAAGAGTGAAAGGGAAGGTCTACAAGAGGGTAGTGAGACCAGCTATGTTATATGGGTTGGAGACAGTGGCACTGACAAAAAGACGGGTGTCAGAGCTTGATGTGGCAGAGTTGAAGATGTTAAGATTTGCACTGGGTGTGACAAGGATGGACAGGATTAGGAATAAGTATATTAGAGGGTCATCCCAGGTTGGAAGGTTTGGAGACAAAGCCAGAGAGGCAAGATTACATTGGTTTGGACATGTGCTGAGGAGGGATGCAGAGTATATTGGGAAAAAGATGCTAAGGATGAAGCTGTCAGGTAACAGGAAAAGAGGAAGGCCTAAGATAAGGTTTATGGATGTGGTGAGAGAGGACATGCAGGTGGTTGGTGTAACATAGCTAGATGCAGAGGACAGGAAGAAATGGAAACAGTTGATCCAATGTGGTGACCCCTGACGGGAGCAGCCAAAAGAAGAAGAAGAAGCCATTAGCAGGTAGTATGCACATGCTCACCATAGCTGAGGGGAGGAGTGTGGTTCATGTGCATATCCCCCTATACAACTGGGCTGGACAGGGTAGCGATGTTCCCAACTAACCTGTCTGATGCAAGTTGCCTATATCCATGGCATGTGTATGATGTGTGCTTTACCCCAGTACAGGGTGAATTGTGTTCTTTCCTCTGAGACTGACAACATGTATGGAGACACTGTTGCAATTGTCCTTGTGTTGTGGATATGTCTGATTTGTAGTTATAGTCTGGCTTATAGGAAGTTACCTATGGACTTAGCTTAATTTTATTTCATAGAACTAGTCATTTTTTTAGTTTCAGCACTCAAATCTGTTTCTTTGAGCTGAGCACTTGTTGAGAACTCATTGTAAGCACTAAATAAGCTACAAATTACTACAGCACTCAACTTTCCTCACTTGTCTAGAAGAAAACAGTTTTTAGTACTTAATAAATAAGCACCTATCCAGGCATGTCTAAGGGTCAGCTCCCAGTGTTTTCTCCTGTCTACCTGATGAATTTGGGCATCTTGGGGCAATGCAGAAATTGTCTTATGTACACAGAAAACCCTCTCCTCCTACCACCCAACACTACAACCTGTGAGAGCTGCACTTATATAGCCAAACTGGAAGCAAAGCTCTCTTCACCCAAGACTGGACTAGACAGTCAAGAGCAGAAGGTAAACACTTGCACCACACCACATTCATCACATAGTCCCTCAAAACTTACATCACCAAAACACACACACAGAAACACAAAACACACACATACATTCATGGAGGCTCTCAATAAAAATCTGCCCAAGCTTCAGGGACCTCCAAATCAGAAATGCAAGCAACATCTACCCCCCCCCCAACACAACCCAAATGATACATAACACACAAACTCAGTGTGCCACTCAACCACAGCCCATAAGGCATAACAATGTACCCAAGACTCCAGTCATAGGTGACTCTATAGTCAGGCACACCAATGTTCCACTCACCAGGCTAAACAAGGAGAAAGTTACTGTCAGCTGCCTGTCATGTGCCAGGATCCGCCACATAACGCATGCACTCAGGTGACTCCACAACAAGTACAAATATGACTCTGTCATTGTCAATGTCGGTGTGAATGACCTAAGATGTACCTTCCTGGACTACATGAAAAGAGACATGGAGGAGCTGTCCGATCTTGTAGTCCAGGCAGATATGACCCTAGCCCTGAGTAGCATCCTGCCATCACCCAGAATGATACTGCAGTACAAGGACAAAATGACCGAGTTCAAAAATTGGCTAAGCTTCTGGTGTCATTCTTAGGGGATTCAATATCTGTCTACCTGGGATGACATGATCGACAAACCACGATGCTTTGCCAGAGATGGTCTGCACCTGTTGCCCTTGGGATTTCAGATACTGGCTAAGGCTCTTGCCACCCCTATAGTGCCTTTTTTAGGCAAGGTTCAAATGACAAATTCACCACCATAACAGGTACAAGCAAGCAAAATCTGAGGGTAATGCTACTCAATGCAAGAAGTCTAAACCTCAAAATGCACTCACTCGAGGCACTCCTTAAAATGGAGAACATCGACATCTGTGCAGTGACAGAGACCTGGTTCATAGCTACAGACAGCACCCCTGCATTATCAGGCTATAATTCATACCACACCTTTCGGCCAACTAACCTGGACAGAAGCACTAAAGGTGGAGGCGTGTCCATATTCATTAAGGATATCCACACCTCCAGGCTAGTTGCTCAGCATAATGCATCCGATATTATCCAAGTGCAACTAACTCTGGGCAAGACCGCAATCCAAATTGCAGCTTGCTACAGATCCCCCACCATGCCCCAGGATTCCCACTCCTCATTTCTTGATACACTGGAAAATATTATGGTACAACCTAACACTCTAATAATGGGCGATTTCAACAAACCCACCATTAACTGCAAAAACTTCTCATATACCAACTCTTGTGCTCAACATTTTCTGGAATTCATAAATTCCAATGCCTTAGATCAACTTATCCACACCCCCAGCAGGGGCAGCAATATCCTAGACCTGGTCATTACCAACATGGGCAACTGGTGTTCCACACCAGAGGTCAATTCCTTGTTGGTCAGATCTGACCACAAGCTAATCACCCTAGACATCCACATCCCGTCCCCACCCCCATTAGGGAAACCACTGCAAAAAATTTCTCCATAGCCAACTTCACACTTCTTAAGACAGAAGTGACAAACTTCACGACACCCATGCTGATGGACAATAGAGGTACGACTGCTGAATCCTACAAAAATGCACTTTATAATCACTTACACGAGTGCATGGATCATGCAATCCCTAACAGGACCAAGATGCTATCCTCCAAAAAAAGGAAGCCAATCTGGTGGTCCCCTGCCATAAACAAACTCTACAACAGAAGAAAGAAACTATTGCAAAAAAAAAAAAATAAAATCCCATGATAGGAGGAACTCCCTGGTCAGCCTCAGTAAGAAGCTGAGATCCCTCATAAAATCCTCCAAAGCTAGTTATGAAAACAAAATCACCACTGATTCTAAAGACAACCACAAAGCATTCTATAGCTATGTCAAGAATCTCAATGGCAACACTCAGATCTGCTCTGAGTTACAGCACAATGGCACTAAATATATAGAACCAACTGATATTGCTAACATCCTGGCAGATAGGTTCAGTGTTAACTTTACCCCCCTCTCATCCTCTAAAGGGCCCATATCTATACCAGAAGAATGCAAAGTTCCTGTAATCACGGCTGCACAGGTAAAAAACACACTCTTCAAAGCCAAGAACACAGCATCCATGGGACCTGACAACATCCCAGGCTGTGTTCTACATGAACTGCAGAAAGAACTGGCACACCACCTAAGTACCATGTTCAATCAGAGCCTCACCTCAGTCTTTGTGCCCACTGAATGCTGCACAGCAATGGTTATCCCACTCCACAAAGGGGGCACCACCACCCCATTAGCCTGATGAGCCTGGTCTGCAAGGCTATAGAACGTATCATCATGGAACTTATAAACAATGACATTGGTAATCTCAGTTCGGGTTTGTAAAAGGCAGATCATGTCTCCTAAAACTGATAGACGTCTTTGAAGCGGTCAACAAAGCCTTAGATGAGGGTAAGGTGGTTCACACAGCATATCTAGATCTCACCAAGGATTTCGACACCATCCCCCACTAAATAAACTCACTAAGCTAGGTATAAATCCCTATGTCACAAGATGGGTTGCCAGTTGGCTCACTGACAGAACCCATACTTTGAAAGTAGCAGACTGCAAATCCAACTTCAGACCAGTGACAAGTGGAGTACCACAGGGTTCAGTCCTATGTCCTCTCCTGTTTGGTATCTACTTCTCTGAAGTACAGGCTAACACAGAAGGTCTTTGGCTAACAAAGTTTGCAAATGACTGCAAACTAGGAGCCATAATCAAAACTCCTAACAATGTGGACATCCTACAAAAGGGCCTCACTGAGACAGATGCCTGGTGTCAAAGCCATAGCCTCAAGCTCAATGACAAAAAGTGCATTGCCATACCTTTTGGTAAAAGCTCTGTACCTATGAACTACCACATAGGTGGTAGTCTACTTAACACCAAAAGAGTGATAAGAGACATTGGGACACAGGTGGACAGTAGTCTCTCCTATGATAATCACATCGCCACAGTAGTCAGGAAATCCTTCATATGTGGCACACCTCATCACAAAAGGCTTCTCATGCAGGAAAAAAGAGGTCATTGTTCCCCTCTACTCATCAATCATTAGAGCCATTATAGAGTACAACACCCCTTTTGGTATGTCCCTCACAAGACAACTACAATACTTGGAAAGGCCACAGAAATACCTCACAAAGAGGATTACTGGCCTCAAACAGATGCCCTACGCAGACCGTCTCAAAAAACTCCAGCTTTACTCCATCACATATCGCCTACTCAGAGGTAATTTGTCTAACATACAGAGCTATGTCAATCCCAGAGCTGTTGGACATGCTCCACTTAAAGAAATCCCAATCCTTCTGAGCTACATGCACTAGGGACCTAAATCTTGTCACCACAATAAACAGAACATGCTGGAGGGATAGATTCCTGCCCAAGAGACTTCCCATACTCTGAAACAAACTACATATCTATATCAACCAAAGCTCCTCATTAGCACTCTTCAAGAAAAATCTTGATGATTTGATGGGAGATAGGAAATTCACCCCAGGGATCACGTCTGTGGCTCTGCTCGACAGGGGCACAGGAAAATCATTTTCTTGGGTTGCGAAAGCCAGGGTACCTTTTGGCTAGGATTATATAGGCCCTAGGGCCTGTAGCCTAGTACCTACCTATGAACCTATGAACCTATGAACATGCTTGCTCAGACAGAGGTGGATTTGCTTCCAAGTTGTTGCCTGCACCTATGTGTCCCTGTACAGCCAATATAGCAACCTATTATGTGGTTTGTGTATTGCTTCTCTCCACCAAAGGGGATTACTCTACCTTGGTGGAGGCTGGTTATACAGATCAGGTACTGCTGATTCCATATAGCTACATTAGATAAAAAGGCTACACACCCCTGTTACAATGTCTGGTATTTGTGCAAATGAAACATGACACCACAATAACTCATTTCAAAACAATCCCCACCTTTAATGTGACCTATAGCCTGTACAATTCAATTGAAAACAACAATCTGGGCTGTGAAAACATATGGAAATAATAATCTGTACAATAAGCCAGTTGAATGAGTGTGCACACCCTTAAACTGATATGTTGCGTATGTACCTCTTGAGATGGTTGCAGTATTCATTCATCTTGGTTTGGACTCTAACATCATGGCACATCTTCACTTGGCAATAGTTGCTCACCTTCCTAGAAACACCTTTGATTTTTGTTCAATGGAAATGTACAGGCTAGGGGTCACATTCAAGATGAGAAAGAATATGAAATGATTTTCTGTGGTCTGATTGTCATGCAGCATATACAGCACACAAACCTGGCATTCCAACAGGGGTGTGTACACTTGTGATATCCACTGTATATAGGCGTTGATATAGCTGGTAGTGGTAGGCATGGACAGCGGGTCATAACACAGTTGGACACTTCTCTGATTACTACCTGATAATCATGCCTACTCTAGTACCCATATCAGTGTCAGGGCAATGCAACAACCAGTAGCTGTACACATTTATTTATGTTGTATGCACTGACACTGATATTACACACATGTGCAACATGCACAACCTATGTGCCTGACAGCTTGAAACCCATGTGATTAGTTTTGTGCCTTCCAGCTGAACATATGCATACATACATGCGCTCAGGGGATACCTGGTATATATTTCTGTCCTATGTTAGTATGGCACACTGTATTTACAGTCTTGCTGCTCAATCATACTTCTCAACCTGTTATAGCACATAAATGGGTGACAAAAGGGACATCAATATCGATACTGTATTAATATAGCTGCACCATACATTAGTACGTTGATTGCACAGTAGGCTTTGACATCACTGTGATAACCTGGAAGATGTCCAACAGTCATAAGTAGGCTATTATGTTACAATGCCATTGCTCACAGACTTACAAATGGTTTGGCTGACATAACACAGGTATATGTGTATGTGACTACAGATATCAGTCACAAATGTGCTTATTGTTCAGCAGAACACTGTACAGTTGAATGTTATTAATGCAATATAGCACCTGCAGTTCAACACACATGTCTGCAACAGTACTTTACTATGCACATGCCCTATATAGGTCTCTTAGCTTTACAAGACAAACATGTGTCATACTGATATTCACAGGTAACATATGGCCTACCAGTGGCACAGTTACAAACTGTTTGACAGACACCCCAGCGGTTGTCATATGTGAGCTGTCCTTTCACAGGATGAGTCAGGCTCCTGAGCTATGATCCTACCTTGCAACCTCAAAGAGAATCCCATCTGGACAAAGCCTACAATGATGGGGGGATTAATAGGGGCAGACATTAAATATTCCTGTTCCAAACTTAGAAAGTTTGTAGAATGATACATTTTGCATTACCGTGAATATTCTTAAGGATGTGAAGTCTTAAACTCAAGTGTTTGTCATTACTTGATGACTTCAGTCATCAGCTATTTGCCAGAAAAGTACAGATTTCAGGAGGAACAGACAAAAAACTATGATGGAAAATCTGGACATTCTGTGAAGATCTGTATAGTTGCGAGGTGTGGCTGTGATCTCTCCCACTGCAGAGAGGGCCAGATCCTATGGCCATAGCAGCTGTTCAGCAGGACATACAGCAAGTCTTTTTGGGACATATATTCTTCCAAATCATATCTCCCATTATTACAGACCAAGTACTACATTCACTTACATGCTTACATGTTCCACTTAACTTTTTTTTATTTTCTTCTCTTTTCCAGTTTATGTTTTATTTGTTTTCTCTCTCTCTCTGTGCACTACAGGGATAGAGCTGGTTTGAATAGGTGGTAGCATGGCTTTTTTAGGTGATGCTCATGACCAGGTAATGGCCTGTGCACCTATTGGTATTCCCCACTTGCCAATTGCATGCAGAGCAGCTGTAGAGTTCTTCTAATAGCCATTGTCATGGCAACACACTCCTATAATTGACTAATCCATGTGGGCATTGGCCATTTCCCTTACTTGTGTTGAAGACATCCTGGAGTTGTGTGAGCTACTACCTCTTACAACAAGACTTGTGGAGCCTAAATGGTGGAGAAGGTTCTAGACTTAGGGGCAGAATGTGAGTATTGCTGTTATATGTTTGGAATATTGCTAGTTTAACAGGGTTTATCTGCACATGCTACTTCTGCATGGGTTTCAGTCTGACAAAGTTATGTCTCTGCATAGCTCTCAACTGTAGGGCTATCCGCATAATGGCCACAGGTTAGCCTGTTATGTTTGGTCTGCTCCCCAGACAGGTGTTGTCCTTGGCAAATCAGTAGCATACTCTGCTGATTGCAGTCTGTAAATGCTATAATCCATTTGTTTTTCTGACTTTATATCCCTCAGAAAAGATATGTTACAACAAACCCTGTAACACCAGCAACTTCCTCGGTGTATAACAGCAATATTTCAAGTATGGCCATGTATTTGGGTCTCTGTCAACCAATTATGCCAGGCTTTGTCAATATTTCATACAGTAGGAGGTTGATAGGTATAATGGTCTATCATTATTTAGTGCTCTCATTCCTGCTGAGGGGAATGGCTGGAAAACACGTGGAAGTCTGTGCATTCAAGAGGTTGGTGTATAGAGAATGCTCTTAGATGCACTTGTAGCATATTTTATGTGATGGAGAGTAACCCATGTTTCAAAACTAGGCTGTTAGAACATGTGATACATATTACTGATAAGAAACATGACAGTTCTATAGCCGTACATTTGAATAAATCTCCCCATAGGGACAGTAGTGGGTTCCAAGGTACTGTTTTGGAAAACGTCTGTTCCTCAGTTTGATGAAACATTCCTAAAAGGACAATCATTATGTACAGACTCAATGTATTAATATTAAATGTGATACTTTATCCCTTAGGGGGTTAAATGAGGAGTGCAATTGGAGGCAGTGTATTTAATTATGTACTTAAGTGTTAATTGATTCTTGTGATTAAGGCAAGTATTTGTTGTAATGTTTTACTCCTTGAAGGCTTTGGCAAAGACATCAGAGTATAATAAACATGTGTGAATTACTGGCTGGTTGTGTTTCTCTTTGCTATGTTCAGATATTTTAGTTGTTTTGCTAAGAGGTTGTTGTATGTCTGTCCATTGTGTATGGCCTATCATGATTTTGTAGCAGTGTATTGTTCATTTATTAATTTGGAATCTGGGGGTGGGGGCAGATGTGTGTCATGGGTCCTTTTGCATCCAACTGTGCATACTGGCCCAGTTATGGGTGATCTATCAGCAGCATATGTTTGTATGGGCATTTTGGGACATGTATGCATATATATATATATATATATATATATATATATATATATATATATATATATATATTTATATATATATATATATATATATATATATATATATATATATATAATATAATATATATATATATATATATGTGTGTGTGTGTATATACATACATATACATATATATATATATATATATATATATATATATATATATATATATATACATGGAGTAATTAAGTATACAGCTCAGCAAGCTCCTGCCTGGTGCCCTGCAGAGTTCTACAGCAGCAGAGAGACAAAAGTGAGACTTTGAAGTGATTATCATTTTTCTGCATTTTCTTGCTGCCTTTAGCTAATTCCACCTAAAACGTCGATTTTCTAGAGTTTCTGTGATTTAAAAAGCTGGTTTCAGCTACATATTGTACTTATTTTACTGCCTGCACTTTAACAAAGTAATTTTTGTAAAGCAGAATATAATTCCAACAGTAACCAGGTACCACTGCAAAAACACAAAACAAATCCAAAGAATAAAAGCAGGCAGAGGCAAGGCTCTAGTTTCTTCAGCTGATTTATTACAAGACACACAAGCGCTTTCACCACAAGGCTTCTTCAGGTGTATAAAAAGCAGCACTCAACACACCCATTCTTATACTAAGCATTAGCTAGTCACATGATTAAAAGAGAAAACTCTTAAAGGCACAAAGAACAATTGTATTCAGCCCACAGTAAAATGCATAGTAAAATATATTAAAAACTTCATTGCAAAAACCACATTTCATAAAAGCAATATTACAAAAAATGCATATTACAAATACACATAAACCACATAATGTAACAGATTCTACCTACGTAATGGTCTATTTTTCAGGATGGGTCTCAATGGTACATGGTCATTAAGACCATGTCCTGTGTTAGCTCTTAATCTCACAATCCATTTAGCCTCCAGGTTCTCAGTTTGAACTCTGGTGTCACCACCCCTCAAGTTCTCATAACATTTACCTAATACCATAAATGTAAAGGTGTGTTGATCATTCGTTTCTTTAATGTGTTTTGCTAAAGCATTGAACACACTACCCTTCTTAATATGGTATAGGTGTTCCCTGATCCTATCCCTTAATAGTCTATCTGTCTTTCCCACGCAGAATTTACTGCATACTTTGCAAGTAACAAGGTGAACCACATGTGAAGTATCACACCTTCCACTGGTTCTTAGTGTATAAGTTACACCAGTGTCTGGATGCAGAAACTGTATATCTTTATTTATAAATTTACAGCACTGGCACCTAGTGCATGGTTTAGTCCCTGGTGTATCCTCAGTCCTGATTTGGTTTCTGGGATTTCAAAGTCCTCGCCTTAGCGACTTTTTATTTTTAAAAGTAAACTGTGGATGTATTCCTATCAGGTTGCTAACTTGTTTATCAGATGTCAAGATATTCCAATGCTTGCCTATGATGCCTGTGTAGTATCTTATATTTCTAGAATAGCTAAAACACATTTTAAGTGGTTGTGGGATTTGTTTCTGTTGACCCCCATTGCATAAATCACTCTCTACCTTTTCAGAGAAATAGGGTCTGGCTCTACTGTGTCTAGAGTTTCTCACTGTCCTAATACTTTGATTGACAAGTTTCTGGTCATAGCATCTCTCTGCTAGTTCTATATTTATCTTGTCTAGTTGTTCCACAAAATCTGTTTCTCTAGCATTCAATCTAGAGGCCCTGTAAGCTTGATTCTGTGCAACATTCCGAAAAATGTATTGAGGGTGCATGCTATCTTTTCTTAGTAAACTGTTCACATGACATCCCTTCCTAAACATTTTAGTGCTCAGTGCACCATTAAGTTCTTGTATAATAGAGACATCTAGAAAGCTAACTTCAGTATATGAACAGTTCATGGTGAATTTAAGGAAATGTGTTGAAGCATTAATATAGTCTACAAACATCATTAGCTGTTCTATAGACCCCCCCATAAAAGGAAGAGGTCATCTACAAACCTGCGAAAAAATAATATGTCATCTTTAAAGTCGCCCACGACCAAATTATCTTGTTCCCATTTGGACATTACAGCATTCGCATAACTGTTAGCACATGATGTTCCCATGGCTACCCCGTTGCATTGCCAGTAGACCTTGTTCCTGAACATGAACACATTATTCTCCAGTACCAGACCTAGTAGTAACCGTATTAGGTCCACCATATCTCTATCATACTCCCTGGTTTCAAGCATTAACTGAGTTACACTATTAATCCCAAAATCATTTGGAATAACAGTGAAAAGTGACACCACATCAAGGGTAACTAACAGCATTTGTTGTTTACAGGCTTGTTGCTCTCTTTCACATGCAAATCTGTATAAGTCTCTCACAAAATGTTCAGTGTCCTTCAAGATATAGTCTGACCATTTAATCAGATTCCTAAGGAATTTCTCCACAAAAATAGAAATGGACTCAGTGCACCAGTTGCTTCCAGCTACAATGGGCCTCATAGGAGGATTTTCCCTATTTTTGTGAACCTTGGGTAATCCTTGAATCACTGGGGTAGTGGGGTTAAATATAAGGAAGTATTTTAATACAACATTGGGCAGCGCCGCCTAATTGGGTTTAAACTATTCCTGGCTCCACAAAGTCTGCTCTTCACTTTTTTCCTTAGAACTGCTCTATCTCTCAAATTAAACACCATATTCTCATTCTAAGGCCCCTCACTGGTCCAAATAAGTAATCTTACAAGTTAGCACTAATAAACCATAAGCACTACTTACTCTTATACTCTCTATGCTTATGTTGTCCCCCATTGGTCCGTTTTAATTCAGTTCCCTATATTACTCTAGCATGGCCAAAGGTCAGTCAATGGTTTCCTCTCCAGTCCAGCTGGTGAATCTGGGAATGTTGAGGCAATGTTACAACTGTCTCATGTACACGGACAACCCTCTCCTCCTCCAAACAGGTTCAAATATATGTGAGAGACGCAACCATATAGCCAAACTGGAGGCTGAGCTCTCTCATCTCAAAACTGGTGTAACCAGTCAAGAGGAGAAGGTAACCTCACACAACACAATTCCAGTATCACATAGTCCCACCACAACAGCGAACCAAACACATAAAAACACAAAAACATACTCGGAGGCTCTAAATAAAAATCTACCTAAGCAACAGAGACCTCCAAAGCAGACATCCAAGCAAACGCTACCCCAAAACAAAACACGTACAACACATAGCAAACAAAGTCAGTGTGCCAAGCAGTCACAGCCCTTAAGGCTGAATAACACACCTGATACTCTTGTAATAGGTGACTCTATTGTCAGACACACTGACATCCCGCTAACCAGGCTGAATAAAGAGAAGGTCACAGTGAGCTGCCTGTCGGGCGCTAGGATCCGCCACATAACGCAAGCACTCAGGTCACTCCAAAGCAAATACAAATATGACGCAGTCATTGTACATGCTGGCGTGAATGACCTGAGACGTACCTCCCTCGACTACATGAAAAGAGGCATAGAGGAGCTCTCTGATCATGTAGCCCAGGCTGGTATGACCCTGACCTTGAGCAGCATCTTACCCTCACCTAGAATGATGCCACAGTATAAAGACAAAATGATCGATTTTAACAATTGGCTAAAATTTTGGTGTCATTCAAAGGGGATCCAGTGTCTGTCAGCCTGGGATGACATGCTCGACAAGCCACGTTGCTTCGCTAGGGATGGCTTGCACCTGTCACCCTTAGGCTTTCAAATACTGGCCAAGGCTCTTGCCACCCCCATAGTGCCTTTTTTAGGCAAGGCTTAAAAGACAAACCTACCACCGTAAATAGCACAAGTAACAAAAAACTGAGGATAATGTTGCTCAATGCCAGAAGTCTAAACCTCAAAATGCATGCACTCGAGGCACTCATCAGTATGGAGAAAATTGATATATGTGCAGTAACAGAAACCTGGTTTAAGGCTCCAGAGAGCACCGCAGCACTACCAGGCTACAACTCATACCTTACTTTTCAGCCACAAAACGCGGACCGAAATACAAAAGGCGGGGGAGTATCCATATTCATCAAGGATACCCACACCTCCAGGTTAGAGGCACAGCATGATGCTTCAGAGATCATCCATGTGCAACTAACAATGGGCAAAACTGCTATTCAAATTATAGCTTGCTATCGATCACCCACCATGTCCCAGGACCCCCACTCTGCATTCCTGGAAACACTGGGAAGCATAAAGGTCCTACCAAACACCCTGATATTGGGAGATTTCAATTACCCAAACATTAACTGGAAGAACTACTCAAGTACGAACTCCCTTGCCCAACATTTCCCAGAATTTATAAACTCAAATGCCCTGGATCAACTGGTCAACACCCCCACCAGAGGTGACAACATACTGGACCTGGTCATCACTAACATGAGCAACCGGTGATCCACACCAGAGGTCAATCCCTCACTGGTTAGATCCGACCATAAACTAATAACTTTGGATATCCACATTCCCCCGCCAACCCCGGTAAAAAAAAACACCGTGAAAAACTTTTCAAAAGCAAACTTCACATTACTTAAGACTGAGGTGGGAAGTTTCAAAGCCCCCATGCTACAAGATAATGCTGTCCAAGCTGCAAAATCCTTTACTAATGCACTCTATGGGCACCTACAAGAATGCATGGATTGTGCTATCCCAAACAAAACCAATACTCACGCCTCCAAGTAAAGGAAACCAGTCTGGTGGACCCCTGCCATAAACAAGCTATACAATAGAAGGAGGAAACTAGTAAGAATAGAGTAAAATCCCAAAAAGGGAAGACATCCCTGATAAGTATCAGCAAGAAACTACGTTCCCTCATAAAATCATCCAAGGCTAGCTTCGAAAGAAAAATTGCCATGGACTCCAAAGATAACCACAAGGCATTCTTTAGCTATGTCAAGAATCTAAGTGGCAATTCTCAGATCTGCTCGGAGTTAGTGCAGAATGGAACAAAATACACTGAACCGAATGATATAGC
>NC_056731.1:1794901927-1794954427 GCF_019279795.1 Protopterus annectens | reverse complement strand
CCCTGATTGTTGGCAGCAGGAATCAGTAGCTGTGACAGCATGACACATTTGAACATTTCTTGGGGAGACCACTTGGTATATGTACTTATCTTGCTGTCATTTGCAGCCTTGGGGTTGGACTGTGGGTGTTGGACACAGTATAACTACAGCCTTCTTATAGCTACTTTATACCTTCTCTTACCTGGAAGACCTGTGGAGGAAATTTGTGTTAACACTGCCTGACTGTTTCTACACATATTCACAAAACCCTAGTTGAAATTATGCATACAGCTTACTACCACTCCCTGGATTCGAACCATGGCTGTTTCTGATAAAAATGTAGCAAGTTTGTCTCATCAGAACAAGCTATTAAGAAACTTCTGTTTTTTGCTTGAATGTTTTCTGTCTCATTCTCTCTTGGTTGTACAATCTGACCTTGTAATTGCAGCATTCTTATACATACATTCATATATATACCTTTTGACATAGCACAGTGTGAAAAGCAGTGGTTAACACAACATTAATATTCAGATATCAGATCTTGGTGGATGAAACATTTCATATCAGTTAATATCGTGTCTTACAGAGGCACTAACTTTGTCAGATGAGACTTCATTGTTTAATGCTTTCAGACCTATAGTTGCTATGCATAACCTGTACACATTTCAATTCATACAATACCAGAGTAAACACAACCAGCCCAGGGTTTTGAATTTTATTGACAGGCAGTTACAGTTTTATTTTATATGACCTGTATGAGACTATTACTGTAATATTGTCTGGTTTATTCAGTACAAACCATACCCATTTTTAATACTACCAGGTGACATTCTACTCCTTCATATTTATTTGGTATGAATGCTGCAAGCTAGATTTCTACTCACCAGCCTTGCGATGCAACCTTTGCAACCTGCTTGCATGGGCTTCCTGGTTCACAGCTCGCTCAGCTGGAGCTGTAAAGAAGATAGAGAAACATTTATGCATACCCATCCAACACATATTTAGGCTGGACTTTGGTAAATAGTTATTGATATGAATACTTACACATGGCTGGGGCATCAGCCCTCTGCCATGCTTCTTGGACCCACTGGTCCAAGAGCTCCATCATCCTCTGCTTCAAGTCGACATGATGGTGCCAGACCTGCTCACCAGTCTGAGGGGTGCCAGTGGCACTGGTGAGATTGCAGGCAAGACTTTCCCAGGCCTCCACTTTGTATTGGGAGCCCTGGTACTGGTCCTGCACCAGTCTCATGTCATTTTTTTTACAAGGACTCCTACCATGACCTTGGACTCCTGTATGTCCCAGTGCTCTGCTCGAAAGCTCATGCCTTTTCCTACACTAGCCATACTGCCTACAGTGGGGAGCTATAACCAGTTATGGGCTGTATCCCTGCCTGCGAGGTTTAAATATGTCTGATTTCATGCACTTTGCTGTGATTGGACGGTTTTGAATATGCTGAGCTAAGCTACGCTACGGGCAAACCTGCTTAGCTAAGATTGGCAGTGCTTAAAGGGGCAGGTTCAGCACTGCTTATCAATTGGCAAATCCGCTTAGCTGGGCTACTCATTACCTGGCATTCATATTTAAGCAATGCTGACACCCGGTAAGCATAGGTGTGCAATGCGTAACATTGCTTAAGTTTTATTTTATAGACTATCAGTTGTATGTGTTTGATTCATCATTCCTGACATATTATAATTTTGTTTCCCTTGCCTGACATCCCCCTATGTGCTTTCATTACATTTATTTTTGTGTGACTATACTGTATGGGGAACTTATGCTTATATGGGGGTTTCACAACTGTATTACATTGTCACCTCACATCTGGACCTACTACACTACTCTGGTTTACAAATATATGTTATTTATTACCTAATTATTAATATATATATATATATATATATATATATATATATATATATATATATATATATGGCTTTCACATGTAAAATCCAAATTGGCTTCCGTGGGGATCTAACCAGGAATGACTAGAGGCCAAGCAACCAATCTAACAAATTCAGTATTTTCACATTACTGTTCTTGCATTATATTCCTATTTAGCTCCTTGTAATGTGTAAGCTAGGTTGAGCAGAGCTGCACAATGTGCACACCCACTCAAATACACTTAAACTTTATTGTGGACTAAAAAAAAATAAACTGTTGTGTTTTATTTTCTATGCATTATCTGTGGGTGGCTGTGCTTTTCAAACAGTGATATCATGACAGGATTTGAATTTGAGAGGTATGTTCCACAGACACTAATAGTGTCCGCCATACCTCTCATCTGTACAGATTTTCCCAGAATGTCCAGATTTTTGCCTTATATTTTTGGTCCATTTTTCATACAATTGTGGATTTCTGGCAGATTAGTGGCAAAGCATTAAAGACTGCAGTTAGGAAATAATGACATACATTTGGGTTTTACACTTCAAACTCTTTGTGGACTTCATGCTAATTTGAAGCCTGTCATTCTATCGACTTTTTATGTTTGTGAGAGCAATATCTCATATTTGTCCCTTGTTTACTATGGCTTTGTCCAGATTTCTTGTCCAGTTGAGAAGTAATGGTGTCCGGGGACACTCTTGTTATCCTTACATTGCTGTACAGTAATTATAGAGTGCAGAGGACATGTGTATAGTGAAAGCACGGCTCACAGACACACCCCCTGTGTGTGTGCACAGAATGGTGCCCGTTTTAGTGCATGGCAGTGCGCCTTCATGAATATGCATGGCACGCTGCCATGCTGCACGGGAATGGTCCATTCCATGCAAGAATAAGCTATTCTTGCACGGATGTTTGCTGAATCCTGGGGTATGATATCTACCAAGTTACAGTTTAAGCAATATTGTGATCGAGGTTGCAGTTAACAAATATCCCTCCCTTGCAGTAGCAAGGGTGTTTCGTGGAAAAAGCACAGCTTTTATGTAGGTGACCCTCAATGTTTCTCCACAGTAAAGGCCTCTGGAAGGCCTACAGAGTGAATTACAGGTAAGAATTAAGGCATACTTCAGCACAAGCCACTCTACCATATTTCTTTCTAAATAAGACCTAACCAGGGAGTAATGCCTAGCATGTTTTTTCCAGGGTGTTCATGATATAAGCCCTACACCAAAAATAAGCCCCAGTTCCGATTCTTACTGTAACCTAATCATCACTCACACTTGACGGTTGAGATCCTTGGCTCATAAACCCGTGCAGGTGTACTTTGATTGGTCAAAGTACAGACAATGCGTGGGAAGCACTCGCTCATGGTACCGAGCAGCTGTGGTAGTGTCTTCCCTTCATAACCAGTGCCATTTTGTGTTGCCACTCCGGTCGCGTAAATCTTCAATTAACCCTCCTCCCCCAGACAAGATGAGTGCAAAAAGAAAGAGCTATTCCGTCGAGTACAAGAAAGCAATCATGGTGGACTCCAGTGGAAAGAACCTGACGGCTTTCTGTAAAAAGAAGAAGTTAGATCTCTGAATGGTCTGAAAATGGTGAGCAGTATACGTTAACCTCAGTCAACAGGCCGACGAGGGAAATGCTAAGAAATGCAAGTGTGGATCAGGTCGGCAGCCATTATATCCTGAGCTTGAAGACATCATCTGTGAGTGGATTGCTAACAGGAGAGCAAAGGCTTTGGTTGTGTGCAAGGCTGATATTCAAGCATTTGCCCTTGCAATAACACTACAATTAGAAATATCCACAGAAGAATTCAAAGCATCACAACATTGGCTGGATGGCATACTTCAACGATATGAACTGTCTCTAAGAAGATCAACAACACTGTTCAAGCTGGAAGATACTGAAGTTATTAAACGTTCACTTGTGTTCAAGTCCTTTGTTGATGGCATTGACTTTTCTAAGTACCAAACTCTCAAACATGATTGCTATGGATGAAACTGCAATGTTTATGGGCCAAGGATCTCAAACAACAATTGATCAGAGGCGTGCCTCATCAATCTACATTCCCTCCACTGGTTAGGAGAGTGTATGTGTTACCTGTATTTTGGCAATTCATCTAGATGGAAAGAAAACCCCACCTCTAATCATTAGTAAGGACAAGAAAGATAAGACTGAATGTGTTTCAGGCATTTACATTCTTGAAACCGAAAAAGTCTGGTGCACACAAGCAGTTATAAGGAAGTGGGTCGATGTAATGCTGCCACTTGTTTTGCACGGAGATGAAAGAGGTCTGTTAGTCTGGGATTCAGCCAGCACTCGCCACGCTAAAGAAATGAAGAAATTCCTAGCACAGAGGAGAAGAGATCAAATAATGATTCCCGCAGGAATGACTGCCTATCTCCAGACTCTTGATATTGCAATAAACAAGCCATTCAAGAGCCATTTGCGCATAGAACTCAATAACTACATTGAAAATAGAATGCATAGCAATCAGCATGGAAACCTTGTGAAGCCTAGCCTGCAAGAGGTTGTGACTTGGGTGAAAAATTCATGGGAAAAAATCACTGATAGCTGTGTTGCCAATGCACTATGAGCAGGCTACTTGGACAAGCAGTGCTCATTAAAGGAGAGCTCAATTGCTAGGTATGACAGGCTGGGACCAATGGTGCTACAGGAAGTGGAGTTGCAAGAAATTCAGGCCAAAATTCAGGGGTTGGACACTTATGACAATATCCCAGAAGAAGATGACATGACTGTATTTGAATAACTGTGAAAGCCAAGGTGCAGATATTTTGGACTTGAAATGTTTGTTGCACTGTTTATGTAGAATTCACACAGAACTGTCAACCCATTATTAGAACTGTTCTCCAGTAATAGAAAATTACAAAATAAATGTCATTTGTGTACATGAATAAATGTCGATTTTTGTACATGAAGAAATGTCGATTGTGTTCATTAATTAATGTCAATTTTTGTACATGAATAAATGAATAAAGGTAGATTGTTGTACGGTGCAGGTAAATAAGGTATCCCCTGATAGTAAGGCCTAATGCATGTTTTGCTGGGATAAAGAATATAAGACCCGGCCTTATTTTCGGGGAAATACGGTATAACTCATTCCAAAGAGTCCTTACCTGTTTGCAATTGTCTCCCCTTTACTTGATCTTCCGGCTATTTCCCTATAAGTCAAGACTATAGGCTCTACTAGTTAACCTTTTGTTGTATCAAAGAAGACATGTATGTAATTTCTCTTCTGTGTGATTCTCCACTCTCCACCAATATTTAGCAATGTAACCATTCATTATTGTTGCCAGATCTAAGAGTGACATCCACCTCTGTTAGACTTGGGTGGTTTAATACGATAAAGACCTGGGTATCAGGAAAGCCTCATCCCTATAATGTCATTCAGTTTCTCAGTGATTCTGTCATAGTATTAAAACACAAAGGCAGGACCAAATCTCATGTAGTAAGTCTGAGACAATGCTAAGAGGAAGGTCCTGATTATTTTTCTTGGAGTGCATATGTGACCAACAACCATCATAATAAAACAACAGGCCCGTTCCATAAATATATATGTATTTACTAGCCCTCCTTAAAATATTCTCATTTCCTTTCAGGTCACATTTGTAGGGTATCAAAGGCTAATTCCCTACAAAATTAGTAAACACCTTTCCAGCTTTTTGCCTCTGCCTCTTGATGAGGATGCCATACAGCCTGGAGGCTTTAATACTGTGTGATCTAAGTTTTGAAGCATGCTATTCTACCTTTCTCTGCAGCAGTAGGACATTCTGATGATACATGTCCTTTAAACCTGAGGGCATTATCATGCATCTATGTCTGAAGAATTTTCAGTGGTCCACCTTTTGAAACCTCACCTTATCAGTTAACTTATTAATGGTCATAAAAACGTTCTACCTTTCAGCTGTGTCTAAAATGTCTTTTAATAATATGTCTTTGCTTTTCCAGTCCCTCTTGAGTACATACCTGTCCTCAAGTGTTAGGTGACAGCGATCCTGTATTGCACTGCAGGGATACATTTATATAAGACCCTCAAAGCTCTCTGTGTTTGAAGAATCATATGCCATGAGGTCAGATGTCTCAGTAATAATTTTTCATACAACCCCATTGCCCAGGTGGTTTCCACTTCTGTCACTGCTGCTTTTAGCATTGCCCAAGCTGAGAGACAAGGATATCTGCAGATGAAAAGGAGAGCTAGGGTAAGTTTGTGCATATTTTCTCCATCTGGGATTTCCAGGCCAAGATCCTAAACCTATTTATTTTTCATTTCCCCATATAAACTAAGAGACTAGCATGTGTATTTTAGTGACAGTTTTGGTGCATTGGTGAGGTGGGATTATGTCAAAATACATAGAAGAGAAGTGGAACTATGAGTATAAACATCTTGAGCAAAGCTATTCTCCCTAACAGTGACAAATGTATTTTTGCTATGACTGTACCTGTAGGAAAGCTTTACTGCAAACAGGTGTAAGAGTTAACCTGATCGCTGCTTATGGGTCTGAAAGAGAACAATGCAAACCTATTTGGGTGGGCTTTAACATCTGAAAGAAAAGCTATCCCTCCTCTCTTGCAGCAAATATGCAACTTGACTTGTTGCACCCAACAGCATCTTGCCTTTATTGACACTTGGACTTCAGAGATCCTCAAACTTAACTAGAATGTTTAATGTCAGTTTGTGGTCATTAATAGGGTTCTGCATGAGAATTATGCAGTGGTCTGCAAAGAAGAGTGCTTCGATTAATTCTCTGAACAAAGACCATCCATAAATAGACAGGTTGTTACTAAGATGCCTACTGTGGAACTCAGTTGCCCTCAGGAATAAGGTTGGGGACAAGGGGAAGCACTGCCCAGTGCTTCTCTCCTTAATCAGAAGAGGTGAGACATGGTGTTATTGGTTAGCACTCTGGCCATGGGTCAGGCATACAGGGCTTAGCCTGCTGAGATAAACTGGAATTTAAACCCCATCCCCTCTAAGAAACACTGATAGGTATTCCTGTTCGACTGAGCTACTGCTGAGTAGAGTGAACCTGTCAGACTCTGCATGTAAAAGCTAATGGTAAAGAGATAATTTGTACTTGACTGCCCTTTTATAAATCCTTTACTTTTTAATAAAACCTTTGGCATTACTAAGCCATTGTATTTTTGTATTGGGCTTGCTCTTGAGTGGTTAGCTTTATCACAGCACTTTACTTTTTAATAAAACCTTTAGCGTTGCTAAACTATTGTTTTTTTGTATTGGGCTTACTCTTGAGCGGTTAACTTTATCACAGCACTTTACTTTTTTCATAAAACCTTTGGCATTGCTAAGCCTTTGTTTTTTTGTATTGGGCTTTTATAAATTCTGTCAGGATGGGAGAACAACTGATGGCAGAATAAACTGATTGCTATGGGCTAGTAGTTAAGAATAGAACTTAAAATCTACAATAATAAGGGAAATTGTATAGTAATTTGTGATGTTAACTTGGTTTGTTCTGAGCTTCAATATTTCAGCTATAATCCACAGGGAGGAACACAGGTTGATTCTTTTAGTAGTCACAAATGACAGGTAGAGCTTATACAGGGGTCCCAGCAGCCTTACCTGCAAGGTTTGATACAGTTCTGCATTGATACCCTCTGGACCTGGGACCTTACCCACTGGTAATTTCTAAATGGTCAGTTTCATATGATCATAGGGTCTCAGAAAACACATGTCAACAGATTACACAAGACCACTTGTACCTTGCCAGTACCTACCCTCATGCTGTACTCCCCTACTCAAGAAGGGCAAATTAGGTCAGTCCTGGAGTAAATTTATCTGTACCCCTCCAAACATCCAGATTTAATATGAAAGATACTAGCTGCAACTTTGTTTAACTCAAAGGGGAAATCTGTTCAATAGATGAGGTAGGTATTTGATAATAAAGTTGTCTCTCCAGTGCATTTTATGTATGTGCTGGCATTAGGCTGTTTCCTGTTTTTGTGCTTTAATAAGCCTCTGTTTGAACCAGTTTGTGCTTGTTTGAGCCTGTTTGCACATCATGCAGCATCACGCACTACTGTGTGGAGGGATTGCTGGTTACAGATGCCTGCTCTAAAGCCTTGCAAGTATTACCTAAACCAGAGCTCTTTGCACCTAAACCTACTAATACCTACCCCTGCTGTATTCCCTCTTCAACTGTTATAGCCAGACCAAGATTATTCCTGGGACCATGAACTGTCAGTTTCCCTCATTTTCTCCTACCAGCCTGGTTGACATGGGTCTACTGAGGCAGTGCACTAACTGCCTCACGTACACTGACAACTCTCTACTTCTAAATCATTCCTGTACCATTTGTGAGAGAAGCACCTATATTATTAATCTGGAATCGCATCTCTCTCTCGTGCAAAAGATAGCAATGCAGAGCAGGATGTCAGCCCACCTACCACAACTTCTGCTCATGACACACAGCATACACATAGACCAACATATGAGGAGGTACTCACAAAAAATCTCCCTAAACACCAGAGACCTCCAAAATGCATACATACTAAACCAACCATAACACCCAAAACACACAAGACACATAATGACACAAACACAAGTGTCTCACCATCAAAACCTATAAGGCAACTCACATCCACTCCAAATATCTTAGTCATAGGAGACTCTACAGTTAAACACACAGACATTCCCCTCACCAGACTAAACAAGGAGAAAGTAACAGTCAGCTGTCTTTCTGGTGCCAGGATTCATCAGATCACACAGGCACTCAGGTCTCTCAACAATAAGTACCATTATCATTCGGTCATAGTGCATGTTGGTGTGAATGACTTGAGATGTACCGCCCTGGACTGCATGAGGAGAGACATGATTGGGCTCTCTCATTATGTTTCACTACCAGGTATGTCCCTAACCTTAAGCAGCATATTCCCCTCACTATTATGACACCACAATATAAACAGAAAATCATTGACTTCAATAATTGGCTTAGTTTCTGGTGTTATTATATGGGGATCCAGGTTTCTGTCAGCCTGGGATGGCATGATCTATAATCCTCGATGCTTTGTCAGAGATTTCAGATTGGGATTTCAGCTACTGGCAAAGGCTATTGCCAGTACCATAGTGCCTTTTTAGGCAATTTCACAAGGACAAAATTCCCGAAGTAAAAATTTCATCAAAAAACAACATCAAGGTTTTGCTGCTAAATGCTAGGAGTCTTAGCATGAAACTGCACTCACTGGAAGCAGTCCTCACCTTGGATAATGCTGACATCTGTGCAGTCATGGAGACCTGGTTTAAGACAGTGGAGAACACCACGACCATACCAGGTTACACCTCCTACCACATATTCAGACCACAAATGGAAGGCATGAAAACTAAAGGAGGCTGTGTATCAATATTGATTAAAGATAATACACCTCCATATTGGTTAAAAAGTATGATTCCCTGGAGACACTTTAGGTGCAACTAACTGTTCGAAGGACACCTATTCAAGACATTGCCAGCTACAGGACTTCCCTCTATGAATCAAAACACCCGCTCTGTCTATTTGATGTACTAGAATCCATCAAGATACAGCCAAAGGCCATGGTTCTGGGTGATGTTAATTACCCATCCATTGACTGGGCAAATTACTTACGCTCAAGGTCACTTGCAAAAAAGTTTCCTCGAGTTCATTAACTCCAATGTCCTGAACCAGCTGGTGGACACCCATCTTGGAAATGGTGCTTACCAATATGGGGGACCACTGTAGTACTCCCACTGTGAGGTCTTCCATTGTCAGATATGACCATTCATTCTCACTGGAAGTAACTATCACACCGGACCCCACCAAGCAGCAACTAAACTAAATAAACTTTCTCCAAAGCAGATCATGTCCTTCTAAGGGATGGTATAAATAGCTTCACTGTGCTTCCTCCCTCAGCTGTAACTGGCAACTATGCTGATTCCTACACTAATGCTTTTTGCAAACACCTGTATAACTGCATTGATGCAGCCATACCTGATAGGAGACAAAACACGTTCTTCATGGAAGAGCAAACTTGTCTGGTGGATAACTGCCACTGACAGAATTTATAATAAGAGGAAGAAATTGATGTCCAAATGTAAAAGGAAGTGTGCCTTATACTGGAAACACTCCCTCCTCAGCTTAAACAAGCAAATAAGACTTCTTGTGAAGTCCTCCAATGCAAACGATGAATCCAATTTAGCTTCCTCAACTTAGGGCAACCATAAGGTGTTCTATGGTTTCATCCATAGCCTAATAGGTAAGACCCATATTTGCAGTAGACTGGTAGCTAATGATACCACATACACTGAACCTATGGACATAGCAAAGCTATTACCCAACAGGTTCTGTGAAAACTTCACTCCCCTGTCTCCGCCACACATACCCCATGACATTCCTTCCACCTGTCTACACCTTGTATCTCTAGACAGCAGGTCATTAATGCCCTCTCTACGGCCAAAAACATAACATTTTGGGACCTGGTAACATTCCAGGCTGTATCCTACACGGGCTCCAACAGGAATTAGCTCTTTTCAAGCCTAGTCTAAGCACTGGCTTCATCCCAGTTAAATGGAAAATGGCCAATGTTATCCCCTTGCTCAAGGATGGTGCTTCCTCTGACCCTGGGAACTACAGACATATTAGCCTGACTAGCCTTATCTGCAAGGCCATGGAGTGAATCATCACGGCCCTTATCAACAGAAATATAGGTAATCTCCAAACACGTAACCCTACACAGTTGGGATTTGTCAGAGGAAGATCATGCCTATTAAACCTGGTGGACTTGTTTGAGACAGTCAGAGCCCTGGAAAAGGGGAAAACAGTGCATACAGCCTAGCTGGACTTGGCCAAGGATTTTGACACTTTTCCCTACTTAGACATTATTGACAAACTCACCCAGCTAGGTATCAACCCTTATATTGTTAGGTGGGTCACTAACTGGCTCACTGATAGAACCCATACAATCAAAATAGGGGAATCCACCTCCAATAGTAGACCTGTAACCAGTGGTGTTCCACATGGATCAGTCCTGGTACCACTACTGTTCAGAATCTATTTTTCCAAAGTACAAGGAAAAACTAAAGGTCTGTGGCTGACAACGTTTACTGATGATTGCAAACTGGGAGTGGTCATAGAATCCGCGAATGATGTCAACATCCTACAAGGTGGTCATACGCAAGCAAATGATTGGTGCTAAAGTCACGGACTTAAACTCAACACAAAAGAAATGTATTGCCATCCTTTTTTGTAAGAGTGATGTTCCTGCTAACTACCACATTAATAGAAACATGCTAAGCATGCAATCAGTGGTGAGAAACCTGGGCACACAGGTTGACAGCAACCTTACCTTTGATCATCATATCTCTACAGTGTTAAGAAGGACATTCTATATTGCTCATCTCATAAGTAAGGGCACTGCCTCCAGAAAAAAGAAATTATAACCTCCCTATAGTATTCCCTCATCATACCAATAATTGAGTACAAAGCCCTATTTGCTATGTACCTTTCCAGGCAACTGAAGCAACTGGATAGACCACAAAAGTTCCTCACAAGGACAATTGAACATAATCAGCATCTGTCCTATGTTAATCAGCTGAAATCAGTGTCACTTTACTCTGTTTCATACAGACTACTCAGAGGCAATCTCTACCTTGAGTATAAGACAATCTCTGACTCTGCTTTATTGGAAATGCTGCATCTCCATAAGTCCAATGGCTCATGGGATCCCCACTCTAATGGCCTTAACCTGGTATGTGGCATTAATAGAACCTGCTGGAGGGACAGGTTTGTCTCCCAGAGGTTACCACACCTGTGCAACAGACTCCCAATTCACGTCAAGCAGAGCACCTCTTGGCCATCTTCATGTGCAATCTGGATGATTGGATGGGTGACCTTAAATTCATCCTGGGGGTTCCACCTGTGTCTCTCTTGCACAGGAGCAATAGGTGCTGATCCTGGAAGCAAGGGCAGAACTTGGCTAGGCTTGTAAGGACCCTAGGGCCATTAGCCTAGTAACTTCCTATGATTCTATGATCCCATGATTTGACTTGCAGAGACACAGGAGATTAAGGAGGACGGGGTCCTTAATGACATGGAGCACAAGGCATAGACCACCCCACAAGAATGTATAAGAAACTATGCAAAGTGGTAGCACGTTAAGCCTTTTCTGGTAGCACAGTGACTTTTGGCCAACAATCGTCTTGCTTAGGAACCTCTGGGGCCTTTTAACCTCTTAAAAAAGAAATAGACCATGAAAATATTGAACTTTGGTCTTTTGTTAGCTCAGAAAGATTTGTTTCATGTAGGAACTGCTGCCTTCCAATCCCTTCTCAGAGTATGCTGTGGAAATGAGCACAGTTTTTCATAGAAAGGTGCAAAGGTTTGATTGATATCATTAGGACTCGTTATAGGCAGAGAGCTATTACTGTACTGCTTTGGTAGCCTTCCTTTTTTTAACCCTCTGCACCAAGAGTTTCCCTGATGTACTGCTCTTTAGCACATACCTTTGTGGCTACCCTTTCCAAGTGCTACTGAGCTTGCTTCATCTTCAGTATATGAGCTAAGTGTGTGCTCTTTTACACTCAGTCAGTACCTTTTTATTTCTATACCTAGTAATATTCTACCTCAGAAGGGCTCCATTGAGTTGATTTTCTGCTTGCTACAGTTCGTTGCCAGGTTGATGCAGGAGGGTAGCCTTTGTTTCCTTATGTAGGCTCTGCAATTCAGGCTTGCAGGATTTCCATCAACCCTATGGCAAGAGGGAGTCCAGTGGATTTTATGCTATCATACTTAATGTGGCTGTTCCTACTGCCTTTCTAAAGTGTTTAAGTTTGTCGCAATATCTTTTGCTATAGGGATTATTCCCTGCAGGGCATCGTTGTTAACCACATCATTCAATAACTTTTCTTTTAAGAAAAATAAAGCTGTTTCTAGTTCATTTAAGGTATAATTCCTATTATGATATTTAATGATCTAGTCTGTAGGGTATTTTAACATCAGTGAAATGCCATTTAGGTAGCACAATGAACAGATGTATGCAAACCTGCATGCTCTATGCAGAGTTTCAGAGATATAGTCCTGGAAAAATCAGTTCAGTGCTCTACCCCAATACTTATTCCTCACCAGCTAGTTTCCATTCACTTACCCCTTTCCTAATCTCTCCATTTATTTTCTCCTCCCATCTCTAATATCCTTCTTCAGACTACAGTAGCTAACGTAACCCAAATCAACACCACCACAAAGCATTCTAAACTATTACTCATATTAAATTTCTCTCATCAAATATTGCAATACACCACTTCCACAGCATGGCAACCCTCCTTAATTTTATGTATATTGCTTAACCAAACCAAACTGCAATGCTTCAAAACCTAATACTGATAATAGGATCATAGGAGATTATTAGGCTATCGACCATTTCAAGCTTAGCCGTTTCATCCTAATGTAATACCACAGAAATGCTAGTCAATACCCAAAATTGCAATTAGTAATGACTGCCCATGTCCAGGAAGGTTGTGGGTGCTATCCTCAGTGAGAATTTATGATGCCCCATCCAGTCTTCCAGGTTCCTCATGAACGGTGACATTAGCCTATTCCAAAGATGCAGCAGTCGCTGGGAGATAAATCTGTCCCTCCAGCATGTTCTATTTAAGTCCCAGCCCATATTCAGTTCCCTGCAATGGGTAGCTCTAGTCCCGTTTGACTTACAGATGTGCAGCAATCTCATTAGGTTTGGGTCTGAGATTGCTCTGTAGGCCAGACATAAGTCTCCCCCCCTAAGAAGTCTGTATGATACAGAGTATAGTGACAAGGAATTCAGTTGGTCTGTGTAAGGCACATGCTGGGGTCCCTTTTTTATTTTTGTTTTAAACATCTTTCTTGGTCTAGAACAGGAAAGGAATAATTAGTACTGAATATAAAATATTGAATGATAATTATAAGAATCAATCAGAGGAGGCTAGAAAGGATTGGGAAGAGAGATTAGATAAGGAATTCACAAATAAACAATGGTGGGATATATGTGTACCTCCCAAATATGCAACAAAATCTAGAAGATTTAGGATTTTTGCTTGTAAATGTTTACATGGATATTTTTATACCTCAAATAGACTCCAGAGAATTTTTTTCTTAGATGATGGAGTCCCTTGATCTTCTTTGACTCTGAGGTCTCTCCATTTGCTGCAGGTGCTTTGTCAGGTACATGCCAAATAGAACATTATACTCAATTATAGGCAGGATTAGTGCTGAGTATTGATGGGTTATAACCTCTTTTCCTCTCAAGGCAATGTCTTTACTAATCAACTGTGCTATGTAGAAAGCCTTCCTTACTACAGTAGATACATGAAGGTCGAAGTTAAGGTCACAGTCAACTTGTGATCCCAGGTCCCTTAACCAGTTTGGGGGTACTTAGGATATTGTTTTTTATTTGATAGTGTGAAGAGACATTTGATAGTGTGACGGGACTTTGTTTGTGCCAAAACTGCTATCAATCTCATTCATTACACGTTATCACTTAAACCTGCAGCTCGAACCCAGTCCCACTAAATTCATTAATTTTCTTATCATCCCAACTCCCAGAGAATAAATCTGTAACAATTTCTCTGTACCTCTATAAATGGACAGATGTCCATCAATACAGATTAATATACCTTAATGAGTTACATACTTGTCCCAATACATTTTTTCCTCAACTGACCCAGGTATAAAGAACTGCCCTGCAAATACAACTCAACATGCCCAATCCTCATCTGTGAAGAAATATACCCTAACCCACGTCCTAACCGAAACTATACCTGTTTAAGTATTAATCTCCACTATAGAAAAAAAAATGGCCAACACCCATAGTAAAACCGCTACTTAAAGCTTATCTACATCAATACAAGAACCATATACAATAAAATGACAGACCTTCATACATTGGTTTCACATCACATACCTCATCTCCTCTCAGTAACTGACACTTGGTTAAAACCATCAAGAAAACATGAAATAACTTTCCTATCCCAGTATGCTATGAAATCCTGGAAATGAAATAAAGTAGAGGAGTGGTCCTGGTTTTCCCCAGCTTACTACAACTTAGCCCCTCCTCATAGTCTATCCCCCAATTTAATAATGTTGAACTGTGTATTGCCTTCATTAAACAAAATATTCACAAAAGGATTTGCCTCATTACCATATACATTCCCTCATGAAACAGCATCCCCATAATTTTTAGATATACTTTTCTGAATAATCATCAATATCCACAAAGAAACTATAATCCTGGGAAACATCAACATAGACTGGAATGCAAAGAGTTAATATTTTCTGCCTCAACTCTCCATAAACCTACATGGCTTTATCCAAATCATCACCACTCCCATCAAACATATCAAAACTAATAGTAAAAACCAGAATTTTAGACCGGATACTAACATCCAATTCCAGTAAAATTACATCAGCAGGAATAATGGCAAACACCATTAGTGATCACCTCCTAACCTTTGCCAAGAGGCACCTCTTATCCATGCAAAAACAATACCACTTTACCAATATACGGATCATAACACAATATGAGAAAAATATTTTTGTAGTGGCCTTAAATTATTAAATATAACCCACTTGACTATCTTTTACTTGATGAAACAATGCTACAATTTAACCAAATATTTCTTAGTACTCTAAGCAAAATGGCTCCTTTAAGAAGAATGAAATGTGAAAGTAAACATTGCTCCATGGCTTAAATATTCGACCAAAGAACAGATGAGAAATAGCAGTAAAGCCTAGTCAACATGGTTAAAACATAAAATGCTGCAGAATCATAAAACCTTCAAACAACTTTGAAATGTCATTAAAAAGAAGGAAACTGAAGACAAGAAAAATACTTCCTTTGGCTACAAAATGTGAGCCCAAATAACCCAAATTTCTTCTGTAAATCAGTGAATAAATTGTTTTACACAGATAGGGCCAAACAGCCAAATTCCTCCAGTAGCCTTCCTCTACCAAGATCCACCACCACCATACCTCACAACCTGCAGACATTGAAAATAGGTACAGAAGTCCATAAAAACTATGCAGACCCAGCCAAAAATCTGTACATCTAATTATCATAAAATGTGAACACCAAATTACACATAACCTTTCCTGCTTCCTAGGAATGAGGAATGTGGCATACTATTCAGAAATATGTTTAATGAACAGAGTGACAAAAACAATGGAAATATATGAGCACAGTATAATACAGACTTTATTGAGTTGTATTGCAAAATACAAAAACACAATGTCATTTCTTTTTACTTCTGAAAAAGGGAGATGTAAGATGTATGTCCTCTTTCATTAAATTATTGGTGCCATGACATGAGAAGGGATTCCAAAATTGTGCAACAGGGTAAATCAAGTCTGAAAATAGAGACATACCTCCAAAAATATCTACATCATGCACACAGATAAATTAGCTCTGAAAATAAGAATGTTCCTACAAAATAGGGGCAGTTGAAAGGTAGAATCACCAGCAGTTCAATACTGACATTATGCAAACCATTGTCAATCATGTCAATAATAACAGCAACAACCTATGTGATCAACAACTTGTACCCTACTACCACAAATTCCAGATTCACCATAAAGTCAGTCCCCATGGACACAATCAAAAAACTGCTCCAAGAATTAAAACCCACATCTCTGGATGCAGACAACCTTTCTGCTGAAACCATAACCTACCCAGTTTCCATTCTACTCAACAGGTCAGTCTAGGAAAGTGCATTTCAGCCATATGGAAAAGGTACTACATCTGGCCACTACATAAATGAGGTAACTCTAAAGAACTATTTATCTATCAGCCATTTGCCAGCCTTCCTTCCCTCTCAAAAATGCCAGATAAAAGGTGCACATACCCATTTGCTCCACAATCTATTAGACAATTCAATGATCCTGCCCACACAACACAGCTTTATTCCCAATCATCGTACTGCAGCAACACTTCTGGACTTCATCAATACTGATTCTATCAACCTCAATAGAAACAATGGTAAATAGTTTTCACTCAATTCTTAGATCTCTCAAAAGCATCCAGCACTGTCTCACACAGCATATGCCTTTAAGAATTAAAATTCATAGACCTTTTTAACTTAGCCCTATAATCGTTCAGTAGCTATCTTTCAAACAAACATCAAGCTGTCAAGTGGGAGCCTAAACTCTCCTCTTTTCTCCCAGTAACAGTAAGGGTACCCCAGGTTTCAATATTATGGACGTTATTTTTCAACATTTTATAACTGACCTTTAGACAGCCTCTAATCATACCATAATGGTACAACATGCAGATGACCCAACAGACATACATACAGCAGTAAATATTAACTCATTGCAAACAAAACCTCAGGAATCATTTCCTCCATTGTATCCTGGCTTAATAACTCCCAACTCCTGCTAAATACCAAAAAGACCAAATAAAAAAAAAAAAAACTGAAGAAGTATTTCCTCCATTGTATCCTGACTTAATAACTTCCAGCTCATGCTAAATACCAAAAAGACCAAATTGATCCTTTTCAATCCCTAATCACACAATGATACTAAGCCAGACCTAAACATTACTTCCTTAAACAACACCCAAATTCAATGAGTTACTCACACCAAACTACTTGGATTCACTATGGTAACCTAAAATCTGATTTACATATACAAGAAACAGAAATAAAAACATCAGAAACTCAGGAACCTATAATGCAGAAATACATTTCCCACTGAAGATAGAAGAAAAGCTACAGCTTTTGCCTATTTACTTCCAACACTACGTTATGCCTTACACATACTCACTAATCTGCACTGCAATGTAATATCTTAAGGTACAGTGACCCTGTAACAAAAGTGCAAAATTTACATGTGACCTTCCCTATAGGTCTCACTGTTGCATAGCCTTCCAACACACAGATGGCTGTAACTACCTCAACAACTCATCTACAGTCCACTGCTTATGGCACACAATCTAGTCCATAGACCAAACAAATGTCCCATTCTAAAAATAAGTCCCTATTAGCTGTATTCCACAAATAATGTGCAGGACTCAGATAAGGTTTTACCAATCTTTATTTTGAATTTGAAAAATATTCTTACACCATACATACCAACAAGAAGTTTGGGATACACATAAAAATCCTTATTAAGCATATACAAAACTAACAATTCAGCAGGTAAAGCCCAAACCCAGAATATGCAACTCTTTCTCTCACTGTAAAACTAAACTTCAGTGACAAGCTTTCTTCATTAAAACACAATTGAAAATTTACTAGCATCAAACTTATGGCTATGTCCTTATAACACACCAGGATAATCCCAGCATCACCCTCACTTAACTTTCCCTCTCTGACCTTATCACATATCCTGGCAATAGGTAAGCCCATCGGAATCACAAAAAGAGTTATTGTCATCATCATTAACCCCTCTTTCCCATTTGTGCATGGTGTTGGGGTGTCGAGTCAACATTAGAGCATGTAACCAAATCACCTAGGGTCTATATTATATCATCGAACGCTTAAAAAAGCGAACGCTGATTGATCGACCTAATTTAAGCAAAAGCTTACAATCTCGAACTGTCAGATCAGCGATTTTTTTCCCAGGGAAAAAATTTGCTGATCCAAAACACATACACACAACACAAGCACACCAAACAAACAGAAATCCACACACATACACCTAAAATCTGATACCGAACCCTACACTAAACTATGCACACACCACTAACTACCCACTTACCTTAACCCAAACCCTAACCCTAAGGTCCGTCACTATTGCACACTCACCTCACCTGCTCCATAACCATAACTCACTTAAATCCACCCTAACCCTCATGTCCACTCAATCGCACACACTCCTAACTCAAGCCCTAACCCTAACTCACCTAAATCACTCTAACACTCACATTCACACAATCGCACACTTACCTGAATCCGACCAGTAACTTTCCACCATAACACTGAAAATACCAAAGCAACAGAAATGGACAACCGAATACTTTCCCTAGGAAAAAATTTGAGTTTCTGCTGCTTCGATATTTTGCAGTTTCGCAAAAATAAGTTTGATCAATCAGCGTTCACTTTTTTAAGCATTCAAGGAGATAATATAGACCAATCACCTAGAGCTAATACTTACACCACTGGGTAGCTTGTCCCTTGTCTATTCTATGTGAATAAATTGTACATTACATTTTTATAAATAATTTTTATCCCATAGCAACTATTCCTATACTTACTCTAACTGTACAGGAATTAACTACTAGTTATTCACTTTAAATACTATTTCTAACAGCTGTTCTTGCAATATAACTAGTATATTTTAGAAACAGGTTTTGTTATTACCTTCTGCTGTTCCCCTTTTATAATTTTCTTTTTTGCTCAATAGGTAAATATGATTGAAAAGTACAAGTTACTATCAAGAAATGCCTTAGATTTATATACTTGCTTTATGATCTGCTACATGTATTATTTTATTATTCTGCTTTTTTCCCATGTTTCATATATTATTGGAACTCTGGAGCTTTTCTCATCAGGCCTCTGCTGAAAAGGGATTCCATGCCCAGTTCTACTTTTCAGATAAACAAATGGAAACAAATAAAAAAATAAATAAAAGTTTCACCTGGTGCCTAAGCATTATAAAAAAAGAAAAAAGAAAAAAAAAACATTTGTCTCTTTCATGGTCTTCAGTTGAGAAATTTTAATATTATCTGCTGAGGATGAACTTCTCTTAGAGTCTGGCAGGTAGAGAACTATGTGAGCTCACTCAATAACAATAGAATTGGCAGGTTGTAAATTCAAGGTAGCTGCCAGCTGCTGTTTCAGAAAATCCAGCCATTTCTCCAGTTTTGTTCCCCCAGGAAGACCTCGCAAAATATGTTATTATATTGATGCTGAACTTCTAGGTCTTCCACCTGTTCCAAAAGACTTGGCATTTATTTTTCTGTATTATGAGAGTGCCCTGCTCAACTGACTTCCTCACTTTAGTGGAAAGCACATTTTCTATATTTATGATTGTTCTGGCACATTTTCTTTCCTGTTGGTGGTGGCTCTGCTCTACTTTAAGGAACACTGTGCCATTTTGTACCTTGGTTATAAGATCAGCCCATTTGTTTATATTATCTGACAGTTCTGTTAGGGGGTGTTTCATTGCCATCTCAGACGAGTTGTCAGTGTTAGACACTGTTCTCAGATCATCTAGCTCATCAACTCCAGCCAACAGAGGCTCCGAGGACAAAATAGAAGTGACGAGCAGCAAACTCATGATGTTTGCATCAGGAATGTGTTCCATCTCAATAAGGTTTGGAGAAGGAAATAGATAATTATTGAAAAAGTATTAAAAAGCTCTGTAAACTGACCCCCAGATTCAACAAGCAGCCATGCAGGAATAAGTTATTCCTGCACGGCAGGGACCGATCCTGTTCAGCATGGCAGCACAGCATGCAAATGTATGAAGGCGCATTGCCATGCAGTAAAACAGACATGGTTCTGTATACGTGCATAGGGGGGTGTGTCTGAGAGCAGAGATCTCTCAATATACATGCCCGCTGCACTCCAGAATTGCCTTTCAGCAATATAAAATGAGCAAGAATGCGCGTAACACTCCCAACCCATCAGGATAACAAATCTGGTCAAAGCCATAAGGGACAATCGTCCCTACTAAGACAAAAGTTGTTAGAATAACACAGCATAAGCACATAGTGCACACCTCCCAACCCATCAGAGTAAGGTATGTGGACAAAGTCAAAAGGGACAATTGTCCCACAAAGCAGAAAGTTGATAGAATAACAGGTTCAGCATTAGCATGGATATACTGAAGGGTACAAATAAAAAAAACAACAAATAATTTTTTTTATACATGCAATAAAGTTTAATTGTAGATGCGCGAATGTGCCTGTTGCTTAGCTATGCTTAGTCCAGCTTAAACAGCACAAGAAGTTAAATAGCAAGAGACATCCAACATAAACAGTACTGCAATAATGTAGTGATTAAAGTGTATGCTTTACAAACTGCCATTCCTGGTTCGATCTCCACTGTAACCAGTTTCCATTTTACATGTGAAACCAGTACATAAACATTTTTTTATAAGTAGCTACTAAATAACATATATTTGTTAACCAGAGTACTGTAGTAGGTCCAGATGTGAGGTGTCAGTTTAATAAAGATGTGAAACCCCCATATAAAAACAAGTTACCCATACAGTATAGTCACACATGAATAAATGTAATGGAAGCACATTGGGGGGTGTCAGGGACAGTAAACATATTTATAATATGTAATGAATGATGACTCAGTCCCATACTGACTGGGTGTAAGAATTGTGTAAATATGACTGCTAAGCAATGAGTAGCCCAGCTAAGTGGATTTGCCCATTGGTAAGCAGTGCTGAACCTGCCCCTTTAAGCACTGTCAACCTTAGCTAAGCAGGTTTGCCTGTAGCTTAGCTCAGCATATCCAAAACCGTCCAGTCATGGCAAAATGTGGGAAATTGGCCATATTTAAACCCCACAGGCAGGAATACAGCTCATAACTGGTTGCAGCTTCCCACTGTAGGCAGTATGTCAGGAGTTGGTGAAGGCATGCACTTCCAGGCACAGCGCTGGGGCATACAGGATTCCAAGGTCAAGGTAGGACTCCTGGTACAAAACCATGATGAGAGACTGCTGCAGGGCCAGTACCAGGGCTCCCAGTATAAAGCGGAAGCCTGGGACCATCTTGCCCGTGATCTCACCAGTGCCACTGGTATCCATCGGACTGGTAAGCAGGTCCAGCACCTCTATGCCAACTTGAAGCAGAGGAACAGGGAGCTCTTGGATGAGTGGGCCCAAGAAGCAAGGCAGAGGGGTGATGTCCCTACAGTTTGTAAGTAGTCATACCAATAACTGTATACTAATGTCCAGCCTGTGTATGGATGGATAGGTATGCCTAAATATTTCTCTGTTTCCCTTACAGCTGCATCTGAGTGGACTGTGGATCAGGAAGCCCATGCTAGTAGGTTGCAAAGGCTGCATCACAAGGCTGGTGAGTACCAATCATGCTTGCAGTACTCATACCAACGAAATATAAAGTAGTAGAAAGTCACCTGGCAGTATAAAAACTGTGTATGGGTTGTACTGAATAAACCAGACAATATGACAGTAATAGTTCCATATAGGTCATATTTAAATAAAACTAACTGCCTGGCAATAAAGTTCTAAATCCTGAACTAGTTGTGCTTACTCTGGTATTGTATGGCATTTAGTGTTGCATTCTCTGAATAGTAATGTTGTGTGAACCACTGTTACCCACACTGTGCTACATAAAAATATGTCTAGGAATGTCTGTATAAGACTGTTGTAATTACAAGTCAGATTGTACAACCAAGAGAGACGTAGAAAACACCAAAGGAATCGACAGCAATATCCAAATAGCACACTCTGATGAAACTTAAATTGTTGTATTTTTAACAGACACAGCCATGGTTCAAATCCTGGGAGTGGTAGTAAGCTGTAGGCATAATCATATTTCTCAACTGTACAGATTTTTGCAGAGTGTCCAGATTATTAGCTCATATTTTCGGCATGTTCCTCTGTCCCCCTGGAAAATCAGTGGGATGATCTCAGAATTGTAGTCACTAAATAATGACATACATTTTATTTTCAGACCTCAAAATATTGAGACAATGTATATTAAAACAAATCCTGTTACTCTAGCAGCTCTCCTAGCTTATGAGAGCAATATTCAAAATATGTCCCTATTTGTACCCCCATGTTGTCAAGCTTTGACCAGAGTGTGTGCATTAAGAGATTGAGAGGTATGTGCATAATATTAACTAGAATCCAGGAATATGTGTAGAAACACTCAGGTAGTGTTAACAAACATTCCCTCCACAGGTCTACCAGGTAAGAGATTTAGAATTTAGCTATAAGACAACCAAGGCCAAAAGGGTATTGTAATAATACTTGTAGAGTAATGATTAGAGCAATGACCATTAAAGTTGTGAGTACTGCAAGGATATATAAGTTGTTAATTGACATCTCTGTCTGCCCCAACCTTATCTGCAACAATAATCTAAACACACAAAGCAATTGGTATGTTTACACCAAACCTACTGTTGGGACATATGTCCTGTTGTTCAACAAATATTGAAATGTGTCTCTATTAATTTTCCATGTTGAAATACTATCATTGGTGGCCTGCTGCTATCAATGTAACCTGCATGCAGTTATAATGGCCACTGTGGTTCCATATATGCATGTGCTCTGTTTGCTATGCAACTGTTCCAAATCTGGTGTTTTGGGTTAATTGGAATATATATGCATGCTGTTCTAACTAATCCTGGATTGTGTTGACTATTACTAACCCACATATGTTCTAAAACTGCAACAACATAGCATATTTGGGAAGGCTGGTCCCAGCGGACCCACCTCTCCCATCTCATCTGGCAGTGGCACCGGGTCCCAGCACATCTGGGACCCACCCCAGGACCTCCTCATTCGCTGGTCCTGCACCACCTTCAGGTGGAACTGCCTCAGGGGATGGGGGCTTCTTCCCCCCTGGGAGTGGGCATGGACAGGATCCTGTTGCCTGAAGTCAGGTCTGGGGATTGGTGCATAGTGAGCTCCAAAGGGAGTTTGGAGATCTGCTATGCCAGCTTGAGGGCCACGTGGAGCATTTAGATGGCCAGTCTGCCCCTCCTGCTCAGCCACCAGCACAGCCACCTTTGGGGCCATGAAGGTGCAGTGGTGACTGCCCATGGGTGGGGACCTCAGTCCCACTGTTTCCATTTGGGTGCTCATGGGCTTCCGATTTCCAAACACCCCTCCCTGTCCAAGGTGTTTACCTCCCACATGTGTGGTGTGATATACCACCCCATATGCTGTCTTGTCTGTCTTCCTACCCAACCTACCTCCCCAAATATACTTACTATCCTTCCCCAACATCCCAATCCCACCTTAAAAAAAAAGAAAAAAAAAAGGGCAATCTGTTCCCCAAAAAAACATTTGCCCCATACATAGAGTCCATTTCACACTTGTGTCCACTGGACACATGTAATCTGGTTTAATTGGCTTCCCAACACATTATTGTTGTCCTCACCCCTCTCTCAGGGGTTTGAGTGTCCAAATATATCTCAAAATTCAGTATATATGCACAGCTGTTGCTGTAGAAGAAATGGACAAGTATGGAACTTCCTTACACCTGTCCTGCACATCCCTAGCTACTTTCCCTGTTGTCTTTCCCTCTTTGTGCCCCCTTTTTCATCACTTTCCTATCACCCCATTTTTCTTTTCTTTTAAAGAAATTAGCATGGGGTAAGCAAGAGTAAGCACTTTTAAGCAATAGTAAGCAAGTTTAAGGCTGTTTGAGTGGCACTAAGCAATGCCTACACAGATTAAGCAGTTTACAGGCAAACTGTCTGTAAGCCTATTTAACCGGAAGTTAGCATTGCTTACCACTACACAAACCTGTTTAAACCTGCTTAAAAGTGCCTTAATCACTCTGTATCTAAATGCCCTTGTTCTGCCCAGCAACAAAATAATCAGCCCTTGCAAGTCTCGAACCATGGACCCTGCACACCAAGTTACCACTAAGCCATTTAAGCTGTAGATAAGTGTGATGTTTTCTCAAACATATCATGCAGCACATTCATTCAACAGTAGGGAAAATGCATTTATATATGTATATGTGTGTGTGTGTGTGTGTGTGTGTGTGTGTATATATATATATATATATATATATATATATATATATATATACATGTATATATATATATATATATATATATATATATATATATATATATATATGTAGATATACATGTATATATATATATATATATATATATATATATATATATACATGTATATATATATATATATATATATATATATATATATATATATATATATATATATATATATGGTTTACTTTTAAAATTTCAAAACGAACTCCGTGGACTGTACTATTGTCGAACACAGAAGTTAGAAAACGGTAATATCGATGACAAAAAAACAACCTAGGAACGGGTTTTAACATGGGTCGAGATAAGGGAGATGTTTGTAGTTCGGAATAACACTGAACACCTATCTCGACCCATGTTAAAACATGTTCCTATGTTATTTTTGTCATCGATATTACCATTTTCGAACTTCCATGTAAGACAATAGTACAGTCGACGGAGTTTGTTTCAAACTTTTAATAGTAAACCTATATATATATATCTATATATATATATATATATGTGTGTGTGTGTGTGTGTGTGTGTGTGTGTGTGTGTGTGTGTGTGTGTGTGTGTGTGTGTGTGTGTGTGTGTATGTGTATTGCATTCAGACATCGGATCCACATTTGAAACCTCTCACGGCAAAACCTCTGACCAAAGGCACTGTAAATGGGGGTGAAGGGGCCCAAAATAGGGATGTAATTATTGCCATTATCCCTTCCTCCACAGCTGAACTGATTCTCCTTGCAACAAAATAACCAGCACTTGCAAGTCTTGAACCCAGGACCCTGCACAACATAGTCACAACAAGTTACCAGTAAGCCATCGCAACTGTAAGATGCTGGGATGATTTCTCTAACATATCATGCAGAACAGTCAGTCTACCATAGGGAATATACACTGTGGAAGCACTAAACATTTATATATATATATATATATATATATATCTATATATATATATATATATATATATATATATATATATATATATATATTACATACACACACACACACACACACACACACACACACACACACACACACACACACACACACATACATATATAGATATATAAATACTTATATATAAAGAGAGTATATATAGAGGGTGCACAGCATATCAAACAGTCATTATTCCTACAGTTGCTACCTTTTCAAATGGCCAGTGTCTGATTCTTTCCTACAAATGAGAATTATTGCATGAAACACATACCCACACACAATGCAAAGGACATATCACCACAATCAGTTTGCATATATACAAATGTTTATTTGTGTACTATTTCAGTTGTTTATGTCATTTCTTATAGCATTTAGGTGTTTGAAATACATAAGTGATAAATGCAACTCTCAAAGAAAACATATGATACAGTAATCTGCAAAACATAACATACATTGCTGTCTAGGCTAATGCCGTCAAGTAGTACAACAGTGAAAAACACATGAGCCTTGAAGATGAGAATCAATCAACACTTAATTACACATGTAGTTCAACAGCCTCCAATTACACTCTGTACTCAACCCCCTAGAGGGAAAAGTATCAGTTGTCACAATGTAAATATATTCGTTACACAGCAATGTTTAACTTAAAATGTTACTATCACACTGAAAAACAGAACTGTGTGCAAGACAATAAGGTCTAGCCCACCACTGTTCCAATGGTGAAACATATGAAAATGTACAGCCATATAGCTTAATGTTTCTTATTGCTGATATCCCTCACATGTTGTAACAGCCTAGGTTAAAAACATTTAATATCCCTCCCCCATAAAATGTCTTACAAGGACATATAACAGTGTTCTCCATAAACTAACTTCCAGACTATACAGGGTCACACATGTTTTGTCCAGCTGTAGCCCTCATATATATGGACCCTACCCCACAACTTGTGAGGGAGTCCATAGCATCACTGGAATGATAGCAGGAATGTCAGCACTAAATAATGATAGACCATACCTAACAACCTCTTACTGCATGACATATGGACAAAGCCTGGTATATAGGTTCATAGGTAGGTACTAGGCTATCAGCCCTGGGGCCTATACAAGCCCAGCCAAAAAGGTACCCTGGCTTTTGCCACCCAAGAAAATTATTTTCCTGTGCCACTGTTGAGCAGAGCCACAGAAGTGATCCCCGGGGTGAATTTCCCATTTCCCATCCAATCATCAAGATTTTTCTTAAAGAGTGCTAATGAGGAGCTTTGCTTGATATAGATAGATAGTTTATTCCAGAGTATGGGAAGTCTCTTGGGCAGGAATCTATCCCTCCGGCATATTCTGTTTATTGTGGTGACAATGTTTATGTCCCTAGAACATGTAGCTTGGAGGGATTGGGATTTCTTTAAGTGGAGCATGTCCAACAGCTCTGGGTTTGACATAGCTTTGTATGTTAGGCAGAAATCACCTCTGAGTAGGCAATATGCGATGGAGTAAAGCAGGAGTTTTTTGAGAGGGTCTGTGTAGGGCATCTGTGTGAGGCCAGTAATCCTCTTTGTGAGGTATTTCTGCGGCCTTTCCAGTTGTTGTAGATGTCTTGTGAGGTACATACCAAAATGGGTGTTGTACTCTATAATGGGTCTAATGAGTGATGAGTAGAGGGGAACAATGACCTCTTTTTTCTGGATGAAAAACCTTTTGTGATGAGGTGTGCCACGTAGAAGGATTTCCTGACTACTGTGGTGATGTGATTATCAAAGGACAGACTACTGTCCACCTGTGTCCCAAGGTTTCTTAATCGCACTTTTGGTGTTAAGTATACTACCGCCTATGTTGTAGTTCATGGGTACAGAGTTTTTACCAAAGGGGATGACAATGCACTTTTTGGCATTGAGCTTGAGGCCATGGCTTTGACACCAGTCATCTATCTCAGTGAGGCCCTTTTGTAGGATGTCCACATTGTTAGGAGTTTCAATTATGGCTCCTAGTTTGCAGTCATCAGTGAACTTCATTAACCAAAGACCTTCTGTGTTAGCCTGTACTTCAGAGAAGTAGATACAGAACAGGAGAGGACCCGGGACTGAACCCTGTGGTACTCCACTTGTCACTGGTCTGAAGTCGGATTTGGAGTCTGCTACTTTCACAGTGTGGGTTCTGTCAGTGAGCCAGTTGGCAACCCATCTTGTGACATAGGGATTTATACCTAGTTTAGTGAGTTTATCTATAATTCCAGAGTGGGGGATTGTGTTGTAAGCTTTGGCAATATCTTGATAGACTGTGTAAACCACCTTACCCTTGTCTACAACTTTGGTGGCTGCTTCAAAGAAGTCTATCAGGTTTAGGAGACATGATCTGCCTTTTACAAACCTGAACTGGGTGGGGTCCAGAGTTTGGAGATTACCAGTGTCTTTGTTTATAAGTTCCATGATGATACATTCCATGGCTTTGCAGACCAGGCTCGTCAGGCTAATGGGGTGGTAGTTCCTGGGGTCCATGGTGGCTCCCCCCTTGTGGAGTGGAATAATCATCGCTGTGCGCCATTCAGCAGGCACAAAGCCTGAGGTGAAGCTATGATTGAACATGGTACTTAGATGGGGTGCCAGTTCATTCTGTAGTTCATGTAGAACGCAGCCTGGGATGTTGTCTGGTCCCATGGATGCTGTGTTCTTGGCTTTGGAGAGTGTGGTTTTTACCTGTGCAGTTGTGATAACAGGAACTTTGATTCTTCCGGTATAGAGATGGGCTCTTTAAGGGGTGAGAGTGGGGTAAAGTTAGCACTGAACTTATCTGCCAGGATGTTGGCAATATCAGTTGGGTCTGTATATTTAGTGCCATTGTGCTGTAACTCAGAGCAGAGCTGAGTGTTGCCATTGAGATTCTTGACATAGCTATAGAATGCTTTGTGGTTGTCATTAGAATCAGTGGTGATTTTATTTTCGTAACTAGCTTTGGAGGATTTTATCAGGGATCGCAGTTTCTTACTGAGGCTGACCAGGGAGCTCCTCCACTCATGGGATTTTACTCTCTTTTGCAATAGTTTCTTCCTTTTGTTGTGCAGTTTGTTTATGGTGGGGGACCACCAGATTGGCTTCCTTTTTTTGGAGGATAGCATCTTGGTTCTGTTTGGGATAGCACGATCCATGCACTCATGTAAGTGCTTATAAAGTGCAATTGTGTAGGATTCAGTAGTCATAACTGCATTGTCCATCTGCATGGTTGTCATGAAGTTCACCACTTCTGTCTTAAGAAGCAAGAAGTTGGCTTTGGAGAAATTTTTTACCATGGTTTCATAATGGGAGGTGGGGCAGGATGTGGATATCTAGGGTAATTAGCTTATGGTCAGATCGGACAAATGAGGCGTTGACTTCAGGTGTGGAACACCGGTCACTCATGCTGGTAATGACTAGATCTAGGATATTGCTGCCCATGTTGGGGGTGTGGATAAGTTGATCCAGGGCATTGGAGTTTATGAATTCCAAAAAGTGTTGAGTGAAGGAGTTGGTACATGAGTAATTTTCCCAGTTAATGGTGGGGTAGTTGAAATCGCCCATTATTAGGGTGTTTGGTTGAACCTTAATATTTTCCAGTATATCAAGAAAAGAGGAGTGGGAATCCTGGGGCATGGTGGGGAAATATCTGTAGCAAGCTACAATTTGGATTGCAGTTTTGCCCAGAGTTAGTTGCAATTGGATAACCTCGGCTGCATTATGCTGAGCAACTAGCCTGGAGGTGTGGATATCCTTAATGAATATGGACACACCTCCGCCTTTGATATTCCACATGGCTGAAAAGTGTGATATGAGTTATAGCCTGGTAGTGCAGGGGTACTCTCTGCAGCCTTGAACCAGGTCTCAGTCACTGCACAGATATCGATGTTCTCCATTTTAAGGAGTGCCTCGAGTGAGTGCATTTTGTGATATAGACTTCTAGCATTGAATAGCATCACCCTCAGTGTTTGCTTGCCTGTTCCTGTTATAGTGGTGAATTTGTCATTTGACCCTTGCCTAAAAAAGGCACTATAGGGGCGGCAAGAACCTTAGCCAGCATCCGGAATCCCAAGGGTGACAAGTGCAGGCCATCTCTGGCAAAGCATCGTGATCTGTCAACCATGTCATCCCAGGCAGATAGATACTGGATCCCTTTAGAATGACACCAGAAGCTTAGCCAATTGTTGAAGTCAATCATTTTGTCCTTGTACTGTGGCATTATTCTGGGTGGTGGCAGAATGGGCTACAAGATCGGAGAGCTCTTCCATGTCTCTTTTCATGTAGTCCAGGGAGGTATGTCTCAGGTCGTTCACACCAGCATGGACAATGACAGAGTCATATTTATACTTGTTGTGGAGTGACCTGAGTGTGTGGGTTATGTGGCAGATCCTGGCACTCAACAGGCAGCTGAGAGTAACCTTCTCCTTGCTTAGCCTGGTGAGTAGGACATCAGTGTGCCTGACTATAGAGTCACCTATGACTAGTGTGTTGGGTACGTTGTTTTGCCTTATTGACTGTGGTTGAGTGGCATACAGAGTCTGTGGGCTATGTGTCATTTGGGTTGTGTTGGGGGGGTGGAGATTGCTTGCATTTCTGCTTTGGAGGTCTCTGTTGCTTGAACAGATTATTATTGAGAGCCTCTGTGAATGTTTTTGTGTTTCTATGTATAGATTTTGGCGGTGTAGATTTAGTGAGACTATGTGATGAGTGTGGTGTGGTGCAAGTGTTTACCTTCTCCTCTTGACTGTCAAGTTCAGTCTTGGTTGGAGAGAGCTTTACCTCCAGTTTGGCTAGATAATTGCATTTCTCACAGGTTGTAGTGTTGGGTGATAGGAGGAGAGGGTTATCTGTGTACATGAGGCAATTTCTACATTGCCCCAAGATGCCCAGATTCATCAGATAGACAGGAGCTGACCCTTGGACATGCCTGAATAAAAAATTATTTTCCTCTAGAAAAGTGAGGAAAGTAAGTACCAAAACTGTTTTCCTCTAGGTGATGAGGAAGGTTGAGTGCTGTAGTAATTAGTAGTTTATTTCATGCTTACAACAAGTTCTGAACAAGTGCTGATCATGAATAAGCAAATTCAAGTGCTAAAACTAAAAATTTGTATCTGGACTAAACTAGTTACAGGAAAGGGGGAAACAAGTGCAAATGCAGGCTTTTAAATCAGAAAGTTGAGAGAGATGAAAAAACTGCCCAAACTGCTAAAAACTACAATTTCTGGGCCAGAACCATTCATTATGTGGTAGATAGGTTACCTAGTGCTTACCACTCCCACTAATAAGCAAGAAGGCTTCCCTCCAGCACAGAAAGCTTGGGGGGGGGGGGCGCTCAGAAGCTTACATACAGTCCTGGATACAGCAAATCTGAATCTGAACTACACTAGTTACAGGAAAGGTAGGAAACAGGTCTAGATTTTTTTAATATATATATATATATATATATATATATATATATATATATATATATATATATATATATATATATATATATTTATTTATAATTTATAAATAAATAAATAAATATATATATATATATATATATATATATATATATATATATACATATATATATATATATATATATATATATATATATATATATATATATATATATATATATATATATACAGAAAAGTAGCTAAAACAGCAGAAAAAAAAAATCAAATACAGTGCAAGCTAGCACACTTGAGTATGTAGCAATGTTAGACCAAACAGTTTAAAAAATGCAATTAAATTAAAAATGACTAAAAACAAGTGCAGAAGGAGTCTATTAGGTAGAATGAGGTAAAGAGATGGGACTGGGGGAGTGTCCCAGATCAAATCTACAGTGGGGGCGGGCAACTGCAAAAGCCTCCAAATTTAAACTAGTCAGGAATAGAGAGGGTGGGTAGGGGAAAACCAACACCTTCAGCAGAGATCTGAAAAACTATATAGTGTAGCAAAAATAACAGTACACAACTCTGAAGTCAGCCGGCAATGATATAAAATTAGTCAAGCAACAATTAACAGTACACAACTCTGAAGTGCCTGAAAAATATACTTAGCTCTGTATATCTCCAGATAGTTTAAAGAGCACTCTGTCAGGACACAGGAAGGCTCCAGCAATGATATGTGGAGGACAGAGGCTGAAACACAGGGCCATATTTGAAATATTGCTGTTATACACTGTGAAAGTTGCTGGTGTTACAGGATTGGTTGCAACATACCCTTACTTAGGAATATGAAGTCAGAAACACAAATGGATGTTGCCATGTACTGATAGCAATCAACTGAGAGAATGCCACTGATATGTCAGGGACAAGACCTGTGTGGGGAACAGACAAAACATAACAGCCAATCCTCTGGCCATCACGTGGATAGGCCCACAGTTGAGAGCTATGTATACAGACTCCATTCCATGCAAAACTAGCACGTACACACAAACCCTGTAAAACTATCAGTATTCAATGCATATATCAGCAATATTCACACACTGTCCCTAGGTCTGGAACCTTATACAAACATGTAGTTGGCCTGTGTGCACAAGCCCTGTTGTAAGAGGTATATCTACCTGCTGTCTGTAACAAAACTGCCCCCACACAGGAAGGATGTCTTCCATACAGGAAAGGTAAGGGACAATGCCCACACTGTCACTGCATACAACAAAATAAAATGTGTACTGCTACTGATTGTTGCATTGCCATGCCACTGATATGGGTACTACAGTAGGCATGCTTATCACACAGTAATCAGAGAAGTATAAAACTGTGTTATGATCCACTGTCCATGCTTACCACTAATAGCTATATCAACACCCATATACACTGGATATCAAAATGTACACACCCCTGTTGGAATGCCGGTCTGTGTGCTATATGCCAATGAGTCCACAGGAAGTCATGTCAAAATGTTTCTCACCTCAAATGTGACCCATAACCTGTATAATTCTATTTAAAAAGAAGCAAAGCTGTTTCATGGAAGGTGAGCAATCATTGCCAAGTGAAGATGTGATATGATGTTAGGGTACAAACCAAGACAATTGGGTACTGTAATCATCTCAGCAGGTGTTTACACAATATACCAGTGTTAGGGTGTGCACACACATTCAACTGGATTACTGTACTGAGTATTACTTCCCATATGTTGGAGGGACAGGTACATATCCCAGAGACTACCAATGCTATGGAATAGACTTCCCATACATGTCAAGCAGAGCACCTCACTGGCCTTCTTCAAGAGAAATCTTGATGAGTGTATGGGAAATAGAATATTCACCACAGGGATCACTCCAGTGGGCTTTACTCGACAAAGGCACTGGGAACTAAGGTTGGGTGACATGATGCCAGGTTAATCCAATGGGCTAGGCTTGTAAAGCCTCCGGGGCCATTAGCCGAGTACACACCTATGAACCTATGAACCTATATGTTTCCACAGGTCAGGTTGTTATGTTCCCTATTGAACTGAGAAGGCTATAGGACACATCACAGATGGGGATTGTGTTGACATGTGCTTTTGTGGGGTCATGTCCCAATTGCACAAGTACCATGTATTGTAACAGGGGTGTGTACACTTCATATCCACTGTAGCTATATGGAATCACCAGTACCTTACCTGTACAACCATCCTCCACCAACGATAGAGTAATCCCCCTTGGTGGACACTACCAAGACACAACGCACATAATAGGTTGCTATAGTGGCTGTACAGGGACACACAGGTGCAGACCACAACTTGGAAGCAAGTGCACCTCTATCTGAGCAGTCATGCAGGTTCACAGGTGACCTCAGGTAAGGCTGACTATGACTAGAAATCAGATATATGCAAACCACCAAGGTCAGTTGCAAGCATGTCTACACATATGTACACAGTCTCAGAGCCAGTAACACAAGTCAACATGTACTGGAGATAAAGCACACCTCATACACACATGCCATGGATACAGGCAACCTGCATCAGACAGGATAGGTGGGAACAGTGACACTCTGTCCACAACAGTAGTACAGGGGGATATGCACATCACCCACACTCCTGCCCACATCAATGGTGAGCATGGACATAATGCCTACTTATGGCAACAACAGGAAGTCTCCATGGGGCATGAGAACATCACAGTTTGCCTCCTACATTAACACAAGCATGTGCTCACAGTCCCATCACACACTGCAGTCAAACACAATCATGCCACCATCCACACACCATCCACATGGAAGATGGCCACTGTCATCCCTCTGCACAGAAATGAATGGTGTGTAGTGGAATATGCTATTAAATGTCCAACATTGGGGGAACTGGACAGGTCAGGGCCAGGAGTGTAATGCAAGATGTACAAGCCATGATAGCTTACAGTGTTACTGTTTATATCTTCCAGGTCCAATGTCCCAGGAACATGCAAAAAGAACTAAAAAAGAACTGGAAAATAATAATAATAAATGACTGAAGAAACCAGGATCCACCACTCAAGCAATCTTAATAAAACTTCTAGCTTCTCAGCAATAGCCTTCCAGGGAGAATACAAAATAAAAACTCAAGCACAAGTTTATATAATAAAGTCAATTAGACAAGCAATTTAAAATCACATGACAAACCTAAATAAAAACCTTCCAATTGCATTCTGCATTAATGCCACCAGGGGCTAGTGTGCCATATTTCAATATAACAAGTGTTTCTTTATACAAACGTTTTTTCTTAAGATCTGTACCATACTTATTAGTAGGAATATGTTCCAAAACTGTGCCTAACAAACCCATGGGATTACCATTATGATATTTTTAAAAATGCATGGCAAGAGGGCTCTCTAATTTTGCATTTCTAATGTCCCTGATATGTTCCTGAATTCTAGTCTTAAAGGCCCTCTTGATTTCACCTGTATAGAACATACCACAAAGACATTTAAGTGCATATATAATGCCTTCTGTATTACAGAAAACATAGCATTAGACTGAAAAGGCAGCCCATTAATATATTTAAATGTTCTACTAACATAATGGCATGCTACACATCTGCCACAAGAATAAGTACCTACAGTAGTAGGATTAATACTTAAACTCAAATTAGGCATAGAAAATCTGGCATGTACTAACATATTCCTTATGCTTTTACCCTTTCTATTGGAAAACCTGGGAATTCTATCAAAAATATCTGTAAGATCTCTATACTTAAATAAAAAAACAATAGTATTGAATCATTTCTTTTACTTCTTCCGATAAAAGGTCATAGGCAATAACTTCATGTGTCTTTCTTAGGTTGTTATTCAACTTACTACCAGGTTTAACAAAATACTTTTCCTGCCTGTTTGTTGTTCTGCTGATGAATAATATTCCTGTTAACTTTATCTAATGAAGCCAATACTTTATTAGTGTCAGAACCTCTCTTAATAAATAATTGTGCTGTTTTCTGTAATTCATTATTTAGCTCATTAGTATTATTACATAACCTTTTAACTCTAACAAACTACTACTAATTACAAAGTCCCAGGAATGCCTGCCAGCATACACACCCCTGGAAAATGATGCTATAATACAGTTCCTCATAGTCCATCATGCCATCCTCTTCGGCCGCAGGGCACAGGATCTGCAGGAGAGGACCAACCTGTGGAATGAGCTCATCCACAGGGTAAACGATGTTGGCCTGCACAACTGCAATTATGAGCAGGTGTGGCATAGCTGCACAGATCTGATCTGCCACACCCATCAGAGTGCCACTGCTATTAGGAGGGACCAGCTAGCCACAGGTGGGCATCATGCCATCCAGTCCCCACTGACACATGCTGATGAAGTCCTCGCCAGCTTTGGAGTACCCGCCCACCAGCCAAGCCAGCAAGTTGAAGACAGCATTGTTGAGTTGGGTGCCACCCACACAATGGATGAGGAGCGTGCAGGTAAGGCCCCAGGGCACATAAGTAGACCACTGTTACTTATCCATTTTCATCTGTAAAGTATCAACATGCATATGTCAGATAAGATAGTCTGTTGCTGCAGTGTAGTAATGAACAGATGTGCATAATCTCTAGTATTGTGGGTTTGTACTGTTGATGTGCTGAAATGTTATTCCCACCCTGTACTAATGCCACAGGTGTGGCTACTGACATTACATCTGTCACACAACTATTTAGGTCCCTCTGGTATACAGCTAGGGCAGCAGCCTGTAGCTCGTGAGTATGGAGTTGTTTTGTTCAGGTTTGCCAATACACTGGCCATGTTATGGCCATGCTATTTGCCATGCACGCCTGTAACACACTTACCCATAATGCATGCTGTACATATTCACTTATTGTTGCTGTTAATTGCACTGCATCACAGTGGTCACCATGGTGGCATACCTGAAGGGTATGTAAGAGTTCTGTAGTATACCTATCAATCTGTCAGTGCAAGATGTGTGGACAGAGATGAACATAATGGTGGGACAAATGGCCTATAGTAGGGACATATCTGAAACATTACCCTTATACAGTGGCTACAACAGTGTATACACCACTATTACAATGGCAACTGTTCGTGATCTAAACAATGGCAAATCACAATACCACATTCCACACCTTTTACAACCTGTAATGTGATCCTAACATGAGCAATGAATGTGTAATATGGAAACCTATGTTAGGACAGCAAATATGGGGAATACATACCTTAACATACATTGGAAGCATATGTGTGCACACACTCTAAATAACTTATTGTGGAAGGAGCTTGCGAGGTACTGACAGCATTCATTCTTCTTGAGTACTGACCTTCCATCAAGTACAGGGCCTCAATATCACACCAAGTAATGGTCTGCTGTCCAAGAAGTATGCCCATGACATTTGCCCACTCACCTACAACAGAGGCAGCCATGGCTTGCACATGTTTTACAAACCATGAAATTGATCCCATATCCCAAAGGTAGCACTCAGGAGTGGGAAAATGTAGCCTTACCTCACCATTGCATATACCATGGCAAACAGTGCAGACAGTCATGTATGTGTGTATGAAGTATGGGACAACATTAATGTAGAAAATAAACAGATGCCCATCCAAAACAGATGACAACACATGTTGCAAACTGGTCACAGAGGCTTCCCAGAAATATGCAGCAACACTGAGGGACTTGCAGGAATGTCTAGCAAGTACTGCCTGTGCAGTACCTGTGTGAACAATCACCTTGAATTTGCATAAGTGTGGCCTATGGGCTAGGGTAATCAGATGGAAGAGTTGTTCCACAGGCAACATCATCCAGGGCTCTCTACAGATAGCATATGCATAACATCAAGTCTCCCAAAGGCATGTGTTGCAATGTGTAATGGTGTCATGAGACCAAGTCTGAAACCTACAGACAGTATTCATAAAGATACATGTGATGTACAAGCAACACCTCACTCCACCTCAGGGCCACCATCCCTATTTTTACCTTGCTGGTGCCAGTGTACACCTTTAGGTTTGCTGTTCATTAGCAGGAACTAGGCTGGTAGACATGGTGTTTGGAATTTGGAACACTGCAAAATAACACTCCTGTGTGGCCCATAATTGTCAAGCATCTGCAATAAGGCTAAGGATGGGGAGGGGTGTCATCCTGAAACACAACAGTGAACTGAAGCATACATCCAACGCTCACTAAGAATGGCTGTATATGAACACAGTAAAGGTCATGAACTGTGTCAGACATAACCCCGACTCCACAGCAATAATGAAGCTACTGTGTGACCGCCAAGGGTTGGGCACATGAGCTGACCTTGCAATCCGGCAGAGTTGGGGGACATTTGTAGGGTGGAGTGACCAAATAATGGTAAGTGAAGATGGGCCATGCTAGTATACCCCCTCCAGGAATAGTAACTGCTGTAGTTCACTTAACAGGTGCTGCAACACACCATTGTATTAAGGGTATGCACACTTATGCAACCCACATATTGTATGCATCTCATTCAGCATCTGCACGACTAACACATTTGTTTGATACTGCATAGGCTTGCACAGGTCATATGCCACATATCAGGTGTGTGTAATATTGACATATGCACTATTGTGGTCCCATTGCATACCATGGAAGAGGCTGGCATGTCAACAAAGGTGTGTATACTCCTCATATCCACATTAAGTTTTGAAGGTTGTCAGTGTAATCAGATTTTATTGCTCATACATGCACTGTTGATGATGAGATCTGCAAATCAGAGGTCAGGCATTAACTATTGACATCAGTCCTCATATCATCCCAGATATGTGTCAGACAAACACATAGGGTCTGTGAGCAACAGAGAAAACATAACTGCCACACATATACACATTCAGCAATGGTGTGTACACTCATGAAGTATGGTGCAAAGTACATGCCAGTGTGCTGTACAGGTGCACAGCAATACTGTGTACATGGCTGCAGCATGTTCCAGGGGAAGGGGCATCACCTACTAACACAACTCATGCATCACAGAGATGTATAATGTTGGTAACAAGGATTGAGTATGGCTGCAGTGCATGCTGTTGAGTGCCATATGTCATGCGTGTTGACTGTTGGGAAATGAGACGTCTGTGTAATATCTTTGTACCACCTCACCTGTAAGTGTGTGTGTGTGTGTGTGTGTGTGTGTGTGTGTGTGTGTGTGTGTGTGTGTGTGTGTGAGTGAGTGTGTGTAGAGATAAACCATAATGTATAGGTCTTAAATTGTATTTTCTGTTTGCCCCTCACAGGTGGCAAGGTGAGTCAGGGTCCCTACTGCAGGCAAACTGATGTTAGTGTCCATACAGACTCTGACAATGATGATATGCATGGTGAGGCACAGGCAGTGTTGTCAGGGGCTGATGCTGTGCCATTGGTTGACATCCCACTTTTATCTACCCCATCCCCGCACACAGTCTCAATGCCCATACATACCCTGTCACCAGTAGCCATGGGTGAGAGACAATTGGCAGGTGATGGCATAGGACAGGACAATGTGGGGACTATGGCAAGTGTGTCTGTACACAGCAGCCATAGCCAGATGACTGGCAAGGTACTACACAGGGAGATGTACAAGGGTGCTCATAGGAGGGCTGCTGGCTGTCATGTCCCTGGCAGTAGTGCCATAGCAGGTGTCGCCAGATGCATGTTTTGGGCCATCATGGAGTCACAGCCATGTATGGAACATTACAGCAGACAGAGTCAGAGGCTCCAGTGGTCTACTCATTCTGCTGTACTTGACAACATCCGTGATCTTGCAGGTGCCCACCGTTATTTTTCAGAGCTCCTGGTTAGATGGTTGGGTGAGATGGTGGGAATCTTTGACCATGCAGTGTCTGTGGTAGAGCATGTGGTGGGAGTAGGGTGGCAGCCATGTGGACGTAGGTCAGCAACACCAACAGCTGGAGGTCTAAGTGGATGTGCAATAACTCATGGCCGCTGCTGTAGTGGCAGCACCAGCAACAGCACTGCATAAGGGGCGCTGTCCACACCACAATGCAGCAGGCCATAGGCACGTGGTCCTGGCAAGTCCCAACAGGGATGCAGATCCACTGGACAATTGTCATCATCAGGGGAGAGTGACGTATTTGGGCTTCTGCTTGGTAGTGCCCTTGAAAGCCCTGGCAGGCACAGTTCCCATGTCTGTGGCCACAGACAGTGAACTATATACCCTGCCATGTACAGTCTGCAGCTGTCCAACAAACCCCTGTATAGGGCAGCCACATGGCAGACATGTGTGCATACATACACATACACACACTTCAACACAGCTAGGGCACCTCCATACATACCACATCTGCACAGCCCATTTAATAAAGAACCCCTAACCCACACACATGATGTCAACCAAATGGCTCAGCCTAGGCCTCTGACAAACCTGCCAAAACACCCTGTACATATGATGATACCTGTGCCACATCCCTGTCATCCATACCATTGACGCAGGGACATGCTGATATGGTTCTGATGCACAGGGTGAATGTCCTAGGGTTTAGCAATGTCATGGCGTTGAACGTGTTTTCAGCTGGAATGATTAATGCTTACATGTCAGTGTGTGTAGCTATCCAGCCATGATGCATTATAGCTGTTATTAACACTGACTGATTGTGGTCTCCATAATGTATTCTGTTTGTGTTGTAGATGTCTATGTGTCAGCAGGATGTTGGTCTGCTGTCCTGTCCTACAAGGGGTGTAGCACTGTGGTGACACATTGACTGTGTCATAGCCCGGGTACAGCTGAACACAGGTAACAGGTCTGTATAACAGTTACTGCATGTGCCACATGGCTGATAGGTCTAAGGGGTGTATACACATGAGTGCATGGTGACTGATGTCAGCAGCTGTTCTACAGTGGACAATTGTAAGTTTACTGTGTAGCACACAACAAATGTCCATGAATAACACACACACACACACACACACACACACACACACACACACACACACACACACACACACACACACACACAGGCTTTGGTGTTGATGCAATACACAGAGAATACTGTTCACATAGATGTACGTCATGTTGCAGTGAACTCATTTTGGCTTATGTAATTCCACCCGGACCAAATTGCCAAAACATCACATTAGGAAATAATCAGTTTGCCAGTTTAATGTAATTGAGAATGGTACTGGCAGGGTATATGTCCTCTTCCCCAATGTAGCGCAATCCTGGAGTTGGTAAACATAGGTGTGCTGGTGTGGGTAACACAGCCTCCCACTTTGGAGGGTGTGGGGTGGCACAGAACAACACATAGTGTGATTAACAACTACTTAACCTGTTAACATAAACTGTACAGTATAACAGCACACTAAGAGGGTGGATACCCACAACAATAACCCCAATGTGGGTGGCTGTGGCCACAACCACACCCATGTATATATACCAACTCCTGTATCACTGTACAGCTGTACAGTGGGGAAGAGGGCATGTACACATCCACTACTAGTTTTGTTTGAAAGTATTTCCACAAGATGATTGCTTTGAAATGTTACCTTTAGCCAGTTACCCCTCAGACAAATGATCACTTGGGACATATATTTTCTGCAAACTGAAGAAGATCCCTTCACATACACACACACTTACTTGACAACACTGAGAGTAGAACCTCTACCTAGGTACTTATTGCTACTAATGTGTTTGGCTTTCATTGCACACACCACAGAGCTTTTAGGGTGAAGTCTGTCCCGAGTTTCCTCTTAAGTGAAGAACATCACCAGGCCTTGTACAGTATGGTAATGGGGGATGCACTGGGTGTTAATAAACAATACATAGTATGACAAACTGTCATATGCACATTGACAAACACATACAATCATAGACACATCTAACAGACCTGGGTTTAGCAGTGCTAACTATGTTGCCAGTGAGTCCATTCTGTTACAGAGAATTTGCACACAGCACATGCATCATTGGGCTGGATAGTGTAATCAGTTACCTGCATGGCTGATGGTGACAGCGGTCCTCATACAGTGGACCTTGGGACATGTACTGGGGGTACCATGGTGTAAAGACAGTATGCCGAACACCCACACCCCCACATTGGATATTGTACTCACTGAAACCCATGATAATGTTCTGACATACCCACAATCACACATTGAACAGGACTGCAATACAACCCCTTGTCTATCTAATCAGTGCTGCTACAGGGATATGCATTTATTGCACATGCCACAGGGATAGTAGGGTGAGGGTTTGTCATGGCTCTCCTAATGTCAGCAACATCACTATCCCTTATAATGTATGGCAAGATTTATTGTATTTGGAGAATGTGGCCTAAGAATGCTGTCTCCTACAAATATGCACACTCACACACTTGCACACACTTGTCAGGACTCAGAGGGTAACCCACACCTATCTACCTATTTGTAGAACAGTGCTATGCTGGTACAGCAAGCTCCAGGTAGCCCATAGGGTGAAGAGTGTAACAATGTACATTTAACATCAATTACAGCAGCAGCAGTTTCTAAGTATGGCAGTGGGTGGTGTAGTGGGTGAGAAGACCGTCAGAGTATTGTCAACTACAGGTTTACAAACACACAGACACTGTTATTCCCAGTAATGCATACTGACACATTTGTCAGTACTGGGGTCCATAGGTGCAGGTGTTCCTAGGTGTGTCCCAGGCTAATGTCCATGGAGAGATGAGAAGAGTAGGGCATGTGGGTACACTGGTATCATGCCACCTGATATTTTTCAGCAGGCCATCTATCAACTGATGCCATTTGAGTGATCCCCAGGTGACAGTTAAATTCAACATCCAATCATCTGGTTTTCTCTTGCAGAGAGCCAGTGCAGTGCTCCAATTGACATGTATGCAACATATTTTACAAAACATTGCCAGTGTCTGGGTTAGAGACCTGAACCCTAGCATGTTCTGTTGACTGTGGTAGTCTGGTTGTGGTATCCATGGCATATGGTGCATACAGGGTGGGGTTTCCTAGCTGTCGCATTCATAACACAGCTGGGCAGACATGTCAGTCTCAGTCAATCATAGACTGCCTGTAAGCAGCCAAGGTGAATATCTGACTTCTGTACATCTGTATAGAGGACAGACAGAAATCATCTAGCCAACAGGTTACGCATTAGAATGAATGTTTTGATAGACAGACGGCTGCCACTGACAGGTATGCCATTACTACTTGACAGCAGCCCTCATTGACATGTCCTAAACATATAGTAGTCTACAGTTAATATCCACATATCAGATCAATATCCAGCAGGAGATACTTAGTAACATACAACTCACACACCAAGAACACGATAGTCAGTACTCAGAGTCCAGCTTTGCATGCAGGGGTGTATGGTTCCAGTACTACAATCTGCAATCTACTCTTACTTGGAAAAGCACTGTTCAAAGTAGTCATGTAATGATACAATACATGCAAGTGTGACTGCATACAACCTGTGATACTACCCATGTATGAAACACATACAAAGAGAAAAGATTGTTGTACTAGCCATGTATACTCAGGTGTCCCATACAGTATACTCACACCCCTTGCTACTGTAATGACAGCACATAGAAGCATGTTATGTACATGGGATTAAATGCACTTATTAAAGATGTCATTGCCCTGCTATTTTATCAGACTGGAATGTGATTACTGGTTACCAGGGTTGAGCTATGCTTAGCAGGTGTAAGCATTGCTTAAATGTAAATGCTAAGCAGATTTGTGCACTGGTAAGAGAAGCTGACACGATGTAAGCGCCTATTCGTTTAACCGTATGTTAGCACCACTTACCGTTGCGCAAACCTGCTTAAAGCTCCTCAAAACTGCTTTAACCACTCTGTATCCAACAGTGCTTGTTCTGCCTAGCAGGAAAATAAACAGCCCTTGCAGGTCTTGAAACAGGGCCCTGTACACTATAGTCACAGCAGTTAACCACTAAGCTGTTGGAGATGTGAAGATGTCTGTTGTTTTATCAAATATATCATTCAGTACACATACTGAATAGTAGTGAACAACTGCTTTGACTACTACAATTGTTTAGTACTTGTAAGTGAAAATAGTGTTGAATCAGTCATGTTTTTATATCTAAATATACACATATCAGATAAATACGGTGTGAAACATCTGGGAAGGAATATACAAGACTCATGTTTACACATAACAGGTATATATATATATATATATATATATATATATATATATATATATATATATATATATATATGTGTGTGTGTGTGTGTGTGTGTACATATGTAGATATATATATATATATATATATATATATATATATACACATGTACATACACACACACACACATATATATATATATATATATATATATATATATATATATATGTGTGTATATATAACATATGGCCATAATATGTAGTGGATTTATACCTCAGCACCATAAGTCACAACATCTTAGTGCAAGGGAATGTAATGTAAGTATTTCAGGTATAAATGTAGAATGTTGCTACAGTAACAGGGGTTGTGTCAACAGACATGTTGTGTAGGAAGTCACTGACATGTACGCCATCAGTTACTGACAGACATCATAAAATCATCATAGTGAAGTACCACACAAATCACAGGAATGATCATGTGAAATACAGCAGAAATATGACCAATAAACGTGGATAGTCTGACACAATCTGGTCAGTTCAGAGGTATACACAGAACTCCTTAGTGCAAGATGTGTGGACCAAGCCTGACAAAGGGGATGTTTACAGCCATGAAAATGGGGATATCACACAAATACTGGAATAGATAAGCTCACACAGTTGATGCATTCACACCCTCCTGTCTGTCCTAATACATATTAACCGGAGGAGCAGAGGTCCCAAGCCCACATACTTCCCACTAGTTAGTGACATACATCTTCACAGCATCCCACTGCTTTTTCAGAAATACACAACACATATGGTGGCCAGGCCACAGTCTTCTTCTTCTTCTTCTTTTGGCTTTTTCCCAGTTAGGGGTCGCCACAGCGGATCATCTGTCTGCTCATGATTGGCAGTGGAGTTTTACAGTGTCGAGTTGCCAGCCCGGCGCCCAACCTTCCACAGAAGGCACACACATGCACACACTCACAACTAGGGCCAATTTAGAGTGGCCAATCCACCTACTGCATGTCTTTGGGATGTGGGAGGAAACCAGAGCACCCGGAGGAAACCCACGCGACCACAGGGAGGACATGCAGACTCCGCACAGAAGGCACCCCAGCCGAGAATCGAACCGGAGAACCTCTTGCTGTGAGGCGGCAACGCTAACCGTCCAGGTCACAGTACATCTGACAAATATCTGGACATAACATCACACTAGGTAAATACACTGAGCTGCTAGGCATGTCACAAAGCACTGTGTAAACTACAGGCAGACTGCCACAACACTGACTCAAGTTTCCGGTGGGAGAATACACATGTACTTGCAAATATAGCAGGAACTACAGGCATGTAACAGCACAGAGTAACAGACACCAGTGTGAAAGGGCATAGCCACAACCAATCTCAATGCAGTCACAATCACATTATGGTAAGCCTAATTAATAGTACAGTATATGGACTATGTGAACAAAACCATCCTCATATTTGGCACCCACACACTAACCCCACATATACTGGCCCGATTCACAGTGTAGTCTGATGCCTGACTGTGGTATGGGACATGTCTCAGTCTGGCCCTAGAAACATATACGCTGATAGGGTACCAGAAGCTGGAGCAGCATGCAATGTCAGATAGAACAGGACCAAGAACACTGACATCTACCACACTCTGTACACAGGCCAAGTAACATATTCACAATACATTGCTACACAGTACTGACACTCTGTCAACAATCACCATAAGTACACATACCTCACTACTGTACAGACTACAACAGAATGTCCAGGTTTTGTCCTCAAATATAAGGCCTACTATACATAACATGTCTAGCAGTCTGATATATCACTGGCTTGATATCAGGAATGATGTTAGTAAATAATGATATACTTTACATATGCACCTCTTACTGCATGACATATGGACAAAGGGTGACAGATTTGGGGGACAGAGGCACAAACACTGGGCCAATATTGACATATTGCTGTGATAAACTGAGAAAATTCCTGGTCTAACAGGATTTGTTGTGACCATACCTCTCAGAGAATGAAATCTGGACAAAGCTATACATAATGGGGGGACAAAGGCTCAAAAATAGAGACACTTTTTAAATACTGCTCTTATAAAGTTAGAAAGTTGATAGAATAAAAGATTTTGCATTGACATGTATTTTATGAAGGGTATGAAATCTGAAACTTAATTGTCTGTCATTATTTCCTGACTTCAGCCCACAGTGATTTGCCAGAAAACCACAATTTTATTAGAAACAGATAAAAAAGTTGAGGAAAAAATCTGTACAGTTGAGAGGTATGGTTGTGACATATCTCTTCTGAGGGATATGAAGTCAGTAACTCACATGGATGTTACGATGTACTGACTGCAATCATCAGAGTATGCTACTGCATATCTACAGATAGGAAATATGTGAGTAACACACCACATCTAAGACTCCAAACTCTGGCCAGTCTGCAGATAGCCCTACAGGTGAGAGTTTCCTCAACCACATAACACTGTCATGCCAGACTTTAAATCATGTAGAATAGCCATATCCACACATACCCTGTTAAACCAACATTACTTCAAATGTAGAACAGCAATACTTACATTCTGTCCCCATGTCTGGAGCATCCCCCTCCTGTTTGTTGGCCCGTCTCCACAGTGTATGTTGTAAGAGGCATTTCCAACTACCCTCTGTGATGCTGTTTGTCAGATACCCACATGAAGTTCTGCTCACAGTGAAGGAAAAGGGCCAACACCCACATGAAGTGCTTAGTTATAGGAGTGTGTTTACATGCAATTGGCTATAGGAATGATACCACAGCTGTTCCACATGCAATTAGCAAGTGGGGGACTCAAGTTCGTGCACTGGCCATCAGCTGATCATTACTTACAAAACTCAAGCTGCTGCCCATGCAAGACAGACAGATGTACTTTTCACATCCACCAGAGAGGGAGAAAGAGAGAGAGAGAGAGACAGAGGCAAAGTAAGAAAGGAAGGGTGTAAGAGCCAAGCGTGTTTGTTTATGATTCATGGGTGGGGAGTGGTATCTAGGTATTATAACCGTTGCCTATATTGTTTACTAATCCATACTGTCACATAGTAATTGCACATGGCTGTACACATTTATGGCTGAGGATTGTCTGCAACAGCCTCTACAGTGTTTGAAAACTGTTGGCCTTGTAATGTGGACATTGTAACATATATGTCATCAATATAATAATGTAGCAAAACCCAAACTGCAATGGATCCTGCCATTACACAATCACCCCAACACCCACACAGGATACTAATGACATGCACACACTTACCAGCATTGAGTTTCAAACCCCTACCTGACTATGTATTGGTATTACAGTGATACGCAGTTATTGCACGCGCCACAGAGCTTACATATTGGAGAGTTGTCCAAAGGTATCTTTGAATGTGAGTGACAAAAGCAGCAGTGCTAAAGGAGGGATAAGGGAAGTGTAGTAAGTGTGAATATCCACAAAATCAGGTGTCAACAAAGACACACACACACTCTCTCACAAAAACACACACATTATCACAGCTGGCAGGATCATAACTACTATCTAACTAGTTTGCTAAACTACAACATTATGCAGTTATCGCAAGTGCCACAGAACTTAGAGGCCTGAAACATGACCAAAAGGTTATTTCAAGGTGAATAACATCAGCAGGCATGGAAACACACACACACACACACACACACACACACACACACACACACACACACACACACACACACTTGCCAGTACTGAGATGCATACGTTCATTGCTTCACAGGTGTGTAGTAGGTGAATGGGCCTGAAGGCTGTACAAGGCTAGGCAAAGGGAATACCTTGGCATCAGGCTACATGACAATAGTCCCCAGTGTGGTTCAGGGGTGCAGTCCCTGGAGTGGTCCCCAGGGGTGGGTATTGTATTCACCATCCACTCATATGGGTTACTATTGTGGGTGGCCAGTGATGTGCACTGCTTCCCATGTATGTGAGCTATATTCCATAACATGGACAGTGTCTGGGTTGTGCACATATCCCACACACATGTTCTTTGATGTGTGGAAGTGTACTTGAGGTCTCTGGGTCATGTTGTGTGGGAAGATTGTTATCTTCTGATGTAGCATTCCTGTCCTCATTTGGTGAGACCTGGCTATGTAACTGAGGTTGTGCTTGCACCTACATTGACAGCACGATACAGGTATTCAGTGGAGTTAGTGGCGTCTGTCAATACAGGGCATGTGTATAAGGCATGGCATTCCCTTTGTGGGTTACATTTGCAGACTCTACAGTTGTTGCAGGCGTCTAGTGGGGAACATAGCAAAGGGGTCACTGCACACATTTATTTTCCTAGTGCGGAGATGGAACAGGGTGCCATGTCCTTTTACATGCTGGATAACACACACTCAGTCAGGAGATGTAACACATCAAAGTACTTTCTGATGTCAGTGGCACTGTTATGGTCAACAGGCATGTAGTCCACTGCAATCACACCGTGGTTACTATCTGTGAGGCAATATGCAGAGAACTACCAATATAGCGGTTGTTGCCTAGCCTTTCCATGTCTGGGATTAGAACTCCTACTTAACTAGTTTTCTACAATACAGTATTACACGTTATCGCAAATGCTATGCAGCTTTTAAGGCTGAGACTTGGCCAGAGGGTTATTTCAAGGTGACTGACATTAGCAGGAGTGCTAACATGGGCAACAGGAAGTGCAGTGTGTGTGAATAGGCCATAAACCATTCCTCTGGAAACACACACACACACACACACACACACACACACACACACACACACACACACACACACACACACACACACACACACACACACAACTTTACATTTGACAGGACTAGGTATACAAATGATAGATGAATACTGATTTGTACTATCGTGTTACACAGTTATCACAAACACCACAGACACTATAGGACTGAAGGCTACCAAAAGCAATGTCTACAATGATTGACATCAGCACACCATGTGATATTGCCAATTGGATGTGTGGTGGGTGGGACAGGTCTCATGATGGAAATCTCTTTGTCACTGTCTGTCTCTCTTCCCCACATCTCTGTGTGTGTATGTTTGACATATTATAGTGTATTGGCCTTGGATATGTGTGAGTATTCCTAGCCAATGTGTGTGCAAAGCATGAATGGTGTACAATGTGGTGTGTGTGTGCACAGACATCTGCGATTGACAGATATGTATAGTCCACTGTGTTGTCAGATGTGGGCTTCATTTTTCTAAATGTAGAAGCATGCCCAGTATGACCTTCTGTACTGAGTGTGTGGATCCATTCCAGGTAGGGTGTACTCCAGTCCAGGGTTTGGTGCTCTACTCTTGCAGCTAGCAACCTGTTTCTGCAGGATATCTGTAGATAGTTTGACAATATGTAGTCACAATGGGCGACAGATAGTGGGATACTGTAACTATTGTGTCTGTGCTGCTTGTGTTACATGGTTGGTGATAGCAGAGATATTCAGACATATGTAGTGTTTTACACTGTGATGTATTATGTCATCAATTACTGACAGATGTACATATTTGCTCACAGTTATTTATGGGAAATACAAGATGAATGAAGCTGTGTCTAGTATTGTGGTCTGCAGCCTACATATTCTTGCACACTCATGCCCTGATGGATGGGTAGCTACAGACACTTGCTGATGGGTCTGTGTAAATGGTCCAGCACCTTGGTACTGTTGTGGTTGAGGATCTCCTGCTTATAGATAGGTTCATAGATTCATAGATTAGTACTAAGCTAACTGCCCTTGCAAGCCATTTTAAGCTTAGCCAATTATCACTTGTGAGACTCAAACCCTGCACCTTGTATTTGTAAGGCAAACACCTTAACCCTTAGGCCACCCTCCCAACCCTTGTACATATATCGACGTAACAGAATGGCCATATCCTGCTGTGGCCATATCTCTCAGCTGTACAGATTCACCCAGGTTACCCAGAGGCAGGACTCATATATCTGGTCACTTCCCCTTCACATTGTGGTTTATGAGCAGGTTTGTATCCACCCATTACTGGGTTTCAGGCAGGGGTAGTATGGGCACACATCAGAGTTTCAGACTTCACACACTCCATGACGTCCATGCTTCTACACCCCCCTCTGTTATTCTATCCTCTTCCTAACATTATGCGAGCAATATCTGAGAAGTATCCCTATAGTTGTCCCTTCATCCCAGCGGTATTTAAGGGTTGGTCCACAGTTCATGCAATAGGGCATGGTGGGCATGCTACTGGGATTTGTCAACATGGTCTTGCATTTGTGTTCATTTGACTATGTTATGTTGTTAGTTGGGACCCCATGAGATACCATACACTAGTAGTACGGGTGAGGCACAGGCCTTTGACAGAGGACTGTAGGCCATTTGGTAGTCATGCAGGCCATCTGTAGCAGACCAGTGCATTCTGTCGCTCCTACATTCCCAGGCTGAGATCCACTGGTTTCCCCTGGCATGACAGGGTAAGTGTGCGAGGTGTTAATGGCAATAGTTCCTGTCTATATTAATCCATTGGTTTGGATGCTGGCAGGGTGCTGCTTACTGCTAGGGACACACCTGCATGGGACACCTCTTCAGCATGCTGCATTCTGTGGGTATTCCTATACAGAAGTGGAGGTCATACTGTACTCATTCACAACAGCAGGGATATGACCTGTGATAAACCTGTGGCTGATGGTGGGGTGAGCTGAGTGCATGTGTGATATGGAAGCTTCTTGCAGCTGACTCACAGATATACCTGGGACATTCCCCTTATGCTGCCTTGTGAAAGGAATTGGCAGTCTCTCATTACATCATAACTGTGCCTTTTGTGGTCTGCCACTGATTGGCCAGACTACATCAATATTCCATACTACACAGACAACTAATGTGCTGCTAACCTGTATGTACAATTCCAAAAGTGTGTGCAGTTGACAGTTACATTTTATGTATTCTGTCTAGGGTAATTCCAAATGTGTACTGTGTGTATGTCTGGGCCCACATTCTTGGCATGTCCATCTTTCAGTGACAGATATTGGCATCTGGACAGTGAGTATGGAAGACTGCTGACATGGGTATTGCTGAGATGCATTGTGGTTGGCACTGCAGTTGTCGGAACTTGGCCCTGTCATCAGCAATACTGGCCATAGGCCACTGAGACACAACCCTCCATGCCTACATGCTGACCACATCCAGACAATATTGAACACACAATAACCTAACACATGGACCCCTGCATACTGTACACATGCAACAATCTATCCTGTAAATTGGGCCAGTTCAGGTAATCTGTGCCCCATTGTTATTAAACCCACATGCACATGTTACTGCATTTCTACATAGGATTGTGGGGGGGGGGCACACCTGACGACTTTAAACATTTGCTATGACTGTACTGGTATGGTACTCTGTTGGCTTTAATTTTGGTTTTGTATTCTGACCTATCATGCAGACTAGAGGCATATCAGGAAAGTACAGATCTTAGGTTTTATTGACCTACATTTCAGTTTCAGACTTCTTACCCTTCAGAACTAACATACAACTGCCAGACCTCTTGTAGTCTGTCTGTGTAGGTATGGAGGGGGATGTTCACCATTGCCATCAATTGGAGGCCTTAGCACAGGCTTTCTTTATGCTCATCTACATCTGTCCTGCTGTCTGAGGCTGGTGTTGGGTATGACAGCCTCAGTGACATGCATGTGTGTGTCCTATGGACACACATTTGGGCCAACACATGTACTGCAGTGGAATTTGTCACCTTGTCTAGTACTGACTACTTTATATTGACACCTGTATTTGTTATGGATTTCATGCTGCCCATATAGGTGTTCACTATCTGCTGCCATCCCATTCAGCCAGCCCATTCCGTTGCATGCTCACATCCATACCATAGATACAACTAGCAGAACATACTACTCCATTCAGCAATTGATAGGAAGAGTGACTTACCTTGTGGCTGTGCCAGTACTGTGGATAGTGCTGGAGGGCTGACTATGTTGGATGCACATAGTACACTCCCTATACATGGTAAAGCACAGGTAGTGTCATGTTGGGCATCCCTTTTACTGTATGTGGGAGTCAGAGAGAGGTGTCATTCCCTGGGTCCCTACCATGTCAGTGTATGTGCTATGCGTTGCCTCTTTGCAAAAGCCTGGGCATACTGTGCACACCTCCTTCTGCCTACATGGGCAGGCTCAGGTTGTTCCTTCTCTGAGTGCCTCTGTGCCTGTGATGGCCTTGGCAATGGTGGGGGGCTGTGTGGCCTTGCCCCATGCTGTTCCTGCTGCAACTGTTCCTGCAGGATCATATTGTGTAGCATGGCACATACAATGAACGTTTGTATACTTGTAGCTGGAGAGTACTGCAAGGGTCTACCAGATATGTCCAGGCAGTGGAACCATGATTTAAACATCCCAAACACATACTCCATTATGATTCTGGTCTGTGCATGTGCCTCATTATGGAGTTCTTGTTCAGGTGAGAGTGCATTTCTGATGGGTGTCATCAGCCATGGCTTCGGTGCGTAACCAGCATCCCCCACTAGGTGGCCATATGGGATGTTCCCACTGGCAAATGTCTGGTACAGCTGTGTCATATACCAGATGTGAGAGTCATGATAGCTTCCAGGGCTGCCAGCACACACATTCAAGATAATGCCCTGGGCATAGCACATGACCTGGCAGTTGATGGAGGTGAAGCCCTTGCAGTTTATGTAGACCCTACCCTGTTCACCGGGTGGTGCTTTGATGTGTATGTGCATGCAGTCTATAGCACCCACTACCTCAGGGTATTCTGCTATTTGATGGAAGAGACGCATATTGCTGGTCAGCGCCTCATGGGTTTTGAGGAAATATATGTGCTCACTGGCATGTGCTGACATGGCATCCAGGAATTGGTGGAGTACCCTGGATGCTGATGCCTGTGGGATCCCCATGATATCCCCAGCTGGCCTTTGGAAGGTACCTGTGGCTAGTATTCTTAAGCCTACACATACCTTGGTATCCACGGGGATGGGTTCCCCTCTGTCGGTTCTGTGTGAGATGTGGCTGGCACAGCCAAACAATTTGCTGTAGAATGTCCCTGTCCACCTTATCAAGCTCCACTATCTCCAGCTCATGTAGCCCCTGGTTATCCTGGGTCTGTACACTCTTCTCCTCCTCCTCACTGTGGGTTGGTCATCAGCATTCACATCCTCACCACCCTCAGTCTCTTCCACATATTGATGTATGAGAGCAACAGCAGCCCCTAACATTTTGTTAGTTTTGTCAGGTAAAATTTTCCCATCTGTGTACACTGATGGTGTAGAGTTTGTGGGAAAAACCAGAGTGAAAGGTGTTTGCATAGTTTATAGTAGTGTGCTGGGCTGGGCTGTGCAATTGGCTGATTCTGATACATTTCACCTGACAGCTATGCTAGATCTCCTTGATTGTCTTCCTACTGCTGTTTTCCCTTCCCATTGCCTTCCTGTTTAAGCCCTGAGGCATAGCTCGCATACCCAGTGCTCAGATGTGAATGCAGCTGCTATTTCCTGTTTTTTTTTTTTTTTTGTTTAAAACTCAGTGCATGGCGCACACACCCATTTAGGCAATGTAAACACTGTT